>NC_091130.1:87423516-87605612 GCF_040183065.1 Periplaneta americana | reverse complement strand
AAATTTTTTGAAAGATTTTGGTTAGTGGGGAAAATCGAAACCAGTGACATAATAGTGTTTAGTCATGTATATTAAACACTCTGTGCAAGAATTAGCACAATCGGTTGGAATACAGAGATTTTATTAACGTTTATAGAAAAATCGTGTTTTTACCGCAAGAAACGACGATTTATACAATTGGACGCTTTAGACAAACGAACCCATATTCCCCTGCATGCGAACGTGAAATTGTTGTTATATATAGGTCATTCCACACGAATTTAACACTTTTTTAAGAAATTAGACAAATCCCACGGAATTTGTAGATTTTATTGATATTTATATAGTTATAAAACTCGCAAAAACGAAATTTTTTGAAAGATTTTGGTTAGTGGGGAAAATCGAAACCGGTGACATAATACTGTTTAGTTATGTATATTAAACACTCTGTGAAAGAATTAGCACAATCGGTTGGAATACAGAGATTTTATTAACATTTATAGAAAAATCGTGTTTTTACCGCAAGAAACGACGATTTATAAAATTGGACGACTTTAGACAAACGAACCCATATTCCCCTGCATGCGAACGTGAAATTGTTGTTATATATAGGTGATTCCACACGAATTTAACACTTTTTTAAGAAATTAGACAAATCCCACGGAATTTGTAGATGTTATTCATATTTATATAGTTATAAATCTCGCAAAAACGAAATTTTTTGAAAGATTTTGGTTAGTGGGGAAAATCGAAACCAGTGACATAATAGTGTTTAGTCATTTATTAAACACTCTGTGAAAGAATTAGCACAATCGGTTGGAATACAGAGATTTTATTACATTTATAGAAAAATCGTGTTTTTACTGCAAGAAACGACGATTTTTACAATTGGACGATTTACACATACAAACCCACATTCCCCTGCATGCGAACGTGATATTGTTGTTATATGTAGGTGATTCCACACGAAAATAACACTTTTTTAAGAAATTAGACAAATCCCACGGAATTTGTAGATTTTATTCATATTTATGTAGTTATAAATCTTGCAAAAACGAATTTTTTTGAAAGATTTGGGGTATTGGGGAAAATCGAAACCAGTGACATAATACTGTTTAGTCATGTATATTAAACACTCTGTTAAAGAATTAGCACAATCGGTTGGAATACAGAGATTTTATTAACATTTATAGAAAAATCGTGTTTTTACCGCAAGAAACGACGATTTATACAATTGGACGCTTTAGACAAACGAACCCATATTCCCCTGCATGCGAACGTGAAATTGTTGTTATATATAGGTGATTCCACACGAATTTAACACTTTTGTAAGAAATTAGACAAATGCCACGGAATTTGTAGATTTTATTGATATTTATATAGTTATAAATCTCGCAAAAACGAAAATTTTTGAATGATTTTGGGTAGTGGGGAAAATCGAAACCAGTGATATAATACTGTTTAGTCATGTATATTAAACTCTCTGTGCAAGAATTAGCACAATCGGTTGGAATACAGACATTTTATTAACATTTATAGAAAAATCGTGTTTTTACCGCAAGAAACGACGATTTATACAATTGGACGCTTTAGACAAACGAACCCATATTCCCCTGCATGCGAACGTGAAATTGTTGTTATATATAGGTGCTTCCACACGAATTTAACACTTTTTTAAGAAATTAGACAAATCCCACGGAATTTGTAGATTTTATTGATATTGATATAGTTATTAATATCGCAAAAACGAAAATTTTTTGAAAGATTTTGGTTAGTGGGGAAAATCGAAACTGGTGACATAATACTGTTTAGTCATGTATATTAAACAGTCTGTGAAAGAATTAGCACAATCGGTTGGAATACAGAGATTTTATTAACATATATAGAAAAATCGTGTTTTTACCGCAAGAAACGACGATTTTTACAATTGGACGATTTACACATACAAACCCACATTCCCCTGCATGCGAACGTGATATTGTTGTTATATGTAGGTGATTCCACGCGAAAATAACACTTTTTTAAGAAATTAGACAAATCCCACGGAATTTGTAGATTTTATTCATATTTATATATAGTTATAAATCTCGCAAAAACGAATTTTTTTGAAAGATTAGGGGTATTGGGGAAAATCGAAACCAGTGATATAATACTGTTTAGTCATGTATATTAAACACTCTGTTAAAGAATTAGCACAATCGGTTGGAATACAGAGATTTTATTAACATTTATAGAAAAATCGTGTTTTTACCGCAAGAAACGACGATTTTTACAATTGGACGATTTACACAAACAAACCCACATTTCTCAGCATGCGAACGTGAAATTGTTGTTATATATAGGTGATTCCACACGAATTTAACACTTTTTTAAGAAATTAGACAAATCCCTCGGAATTTGTAGATTTTATTGATATTTATATAGTTATAAATATCGCAAAAACGAAATTTTTTGAAAGATTTTGGTTAGTGGGGAAAATCGAAACCGTGACATAATACTGTTTAGTCATGTATATTAAACACTCTGTGAAAGAACTAGCACAATCGGTTGGAATACAGAGATTTTATTAACATTTATAGAAAAATCGTGTTTTTACCGCAAGAAACGACGATTTTTACAATTGGACGATTTACACATACAAACCCACATTCCCCTGCATGTGAACGTGATATTGTTGTTATATGTAGGTGATTCCACACGAAAATAACACTTTTTTAAGAAATTAGACAAATCCCACGGAATTTGTAGATTTTATTCATATTTATATAGTTATAAATCTCGCAAAAACGAATTTTTTTGAAAGATTTGGGGTAGTGGGGAAAATCGAAACCGGTGACATAATACTGTTTAGTCATGTATATTAAACACTCTGTTAAAGAACTAGCACAATCGGTTGGAATACAGAGGTTTTATTAACATTTATAGAAAAATTGTGTTTTTACCGCAAGAAACGACGATTTTTACAATTGGACGATTTACACATACAAACCCACATTCCTCAGCATGCGAACGTGAAATTGTTGTTATATATAGGTGATTCCACGCGAATTTAACACTTCTTTAAGAAATTAGACAAATCCCACGGAATTTGTGGATTTTATTGATAATTATGTTGTTAAAGTCTCGCAAAAACGAAATTTTTTAAAGATTTTCGTTTGTGGGGAAAATCGAAACCGGTGACATAATACTGTTTAGTCATGTATGCTAAACACTCTGTGAAAGGATTAGCACAATCGGTTGGAATACAGAGATTTTATGAACATTTATTAAAAAATCGTGTTTTTACCGCAAGAAACGACGATTTTTACAATTGGACCATTTACACATACAAACCAACATTCCCCTGCATGCGAACGTGATATTGTTGTTATATGTAGGTGATTCCACACGAAAATAACACTTTTTTAAGAAATAAGACAAATCCCACGGAATTTGTAGATTTTATCTTAATTATGTAGTTAAAAATCTCGCAAAGACGAAATTTTTTGAAAGATTTTCGTTTGTGGGGAAAATCGAAACCAATGATATAATACTGTTTAGTCATGTATATTAAACACTCTGTGCAAGAATTAGTACAATCGGTTCGAATACAGAGATTTTATTAACGTTTATAGAAAAATCGTGTTTTTACCGCAAGAAACGACGATTTATACAATTGGACGCTTTAGACAAACGAACCCATATTCCCCTGCATGCGAACGTGAAATTGTTGTTATATATAGGTGATTTCAGACGAAAATAACACTTTTTTAAGAAATTAGACAAATCCCACGGAATTTGTATATTTTATTCATATTTATATAGTTATAAATCTCGCAAAAACGAATTTTTTTGAAAGATTTGGAGTAGTGGGGAAAATCGAAACCAGTGATATAATTCTTTTTAGTCATGTATATTAAACACTCTGTTAAAGAATTAGCACAATCGGTTGGAATACAGAGATTTTATTAACATTTATGGAAAAATCGTGTTTTTACCGCAAGAAACGACGATTTTTACATTTGGACGATTTATTCATACAAACCCACATTCCTCAGCATGCGAACGTGAAATTATTGTTATATATAGGTGATTCCACACGAATTTAACACTTTTTTAAGAAATTAGACAAATCCCACGGAATTTGTAGATTTTATTCATATTTATATAGTTATAAATCTCGCAAAAACGAAATTTTTTGAAAGATTTTGGTTAGTGGGGAAAATCGAAACCTGTGACATAATACTGTTTAGTCATGTATATTCAACACTCTGTGCAAGAATTAGCACAATCGGTTGGAATACAGAGATTTTATTAACGTTTATAGAAAAATCGTGTTTTTACCGCAAGTAACGACGATTTATACAATTTGACGCTTTAGACAAACGAACCCATATTCCCCTGCATGCGAACGTGAAATTGTTATATATAGGTGATTCCACACGAAAATAACACTTTTTTAAGAAATTAGACAAATCCCACGGTTTTTGTAGATTTTATTCATATTTATATAGTTATAAATCTCGCAAAATCGAATTTCTTTGAAAGATTTGGGGTAGTGGGGAAAATCGAAACCAGTGATATAATATTGTTTAGTCATGTATATTAAACACTCTGTTAAAGAATTAGCACAATCGGTTGGAATACAGAGATTTTATTAACGTTTATAGAAAAATCGTGTTTTTACCGCAAGAAACGACGATTTTTAAAATTGGACGATTTACACATACAAACCCACATTCCTCAGCATGCGAACGTGAAATTGTTGTTATATATAGGTGATTCCACATGAATTTAACACTTTTTTAAGAAATTAGACAAATCCCACGGAATTTGTAGATGTTATTCATATTTATATAGTTATAAATCTCGCAAAAACGAAATTTTTTGAAAGATTTTGGTTAGTGGGGAAAATCGAAACCAGTGACATAATAGTGTTTAGTCATGTATATTAAACACTCTGTGCAAGAATTAGCACAATCGGTTGGAATACAGAGATTTTATTAACGTTTATAGAAAAATCGTGTTTTTACCGCAAGAAACGACGATTTATACAATTGGACGCTTTAGACAAACGAACCCATATTCCCCTGCATGCGAACGTGAAATTGTTGTTATATATAGGTCATTCCACACGAATTTAACACTTTTTTAAGAAATTAGACAAATCCCACGGAATTTGTAGATTTTATTGATATTTATATAGTTATAAAACTCGCAAAAACGAAATTTTTTGAAAGATTTTGGTTAGTGGGGAAAATCGAAACCGGTGACATAATACTGTTTAGTCATGTATATTAAACACTCTGTGAAAGAATTAGCACAATCGGTTGGAATACAGAGATTTTATTAACATTTATAGAAAAATCGAGTTTTTACCGCAAGAAACGACGATTTTTACAATTGGACGATTTACTCATACAAACCCACATTCCCCTGCATGCGAACGTGATATTGTTGTTATATGTAGGTGATTCCACACGAAAATAACACTTTTTTAAGAAATAAGACAAATCCCACGGAATTTGTAGATTTTATTCATATTTATATAGCTATCAATCTCGCAAAAACGAATTTTTATGAAAGATTTGGGGTAGTGGGGAAAATCGAAACCAGTGATATAATACTGTTTAGTCATGTATAATAAACACTCTGTTAAAGAATTAGCACAATCGGTTGGAATACAGAGATTTTATTAACATTTATAGAAAAATCGTGTTTTTACCGCAAGAAACGACGATTTTTACAATTGGACGATTTACACATACAAACCCACATTCCTCAGCATGCGAACGTGAAATTGTTGTTATATATAGGTGATTCCAGACGAATTTAACACTTTTTTAAGAAATTAGACAAATCCCACGGAATTTGAAGATTTTATTCATAATTATGTTGTTAAAAATCTCGCAAAAACGAAATTTTTTAAAGATTTTCGTTT
Source organism: Periplaneta americana (assembly GCF_040183065.1). Classification (NCBI taxonomy): domain Eukaryota; kingdom Metazoa; phylum Arthropoda; class Insecta; order Blattodea; family Blattidae; genus Periplaneta; species Periplaneta americana. The sequence continues at coordinate 87,599,713 of NC_091130.1, read as the reverse complement.
GTGGGGAAAATCGAAACCGGTGACATAATACTGATTAGTCATGTATGCTAAACACTCTGTGAAAGGATTAGCACAATCGGTTGGAATACAGAGATTTTATGAACATTTATTAAAAAATCGTGTTTTTACCGCAAGAAACGACAATTTTTACAATTGGACGATTTACACATACAAACCAACATTCCCCTGCATGCGAACGTGAAATTGTTGTTATATATAGGTGATTCCTCAAGAATTTAACACTTTTTTTAAGAAATTAGACAAATCCCACGGAATTTGTAGATTTTATCTTAATTATGTAGTTAAAAATCTCGCAAAGACGAAATTTTTGAAAGATTTTCGTTTGTGGGGAAAATCGAAACCAATGATATAATACTGTTTAGTCATGTATATTAAACACTCTGTGCAAGAATTAGCACAATCGGTTGGAATACAGAGATTTTATTAACGTTTATAGAAAAATCGTGTTTTTACCGCAAGAAACGACGATTTATACATTTGGACGCTTTAGACAAACGAACCCATATTCCCCTGCATGCGAACGTGAAATTGTTGTTATATATAGGTGATTTCAGACGAAAATAACACTTTTTTAAGAAATTAGACAAATCCCACGGAATTTGTATATTTTATTCATATTTATATAGTTATAAATCTCGCAAAAACGAATTTTTTTGAAAGATTTGGAGTAGTGGGGAAAATCGAAACCAGTGATATAATTCTGTTTAGTCATGTATATTAAACACTCTGTTAAAGAATTAGCACAATCGGTTGGAATACAGAGATTTTATTAACATTTATAGAAAAATCGTGTTTTTACCGCAAGAAACGACGATTTTTACATTTGGACGATTTATTCATACAAACCCACATTCCTCAGCATGCGAACGTGAAATTATTGTTATATATAGGTGATTCCACACGAATTTAACACTTTTTTAAGAAATTAGACAAATCCCACGGAATTTGTAGATTTTATTCATATTTATATAGTTATAAATCTCGCAAAAACGAAATTTTTTGAAAGATTTTGGTTAGTGGGGAAAATCGAAACCAGTGACATAATACTGTTTAGTCATTTATATTCAACACTCTGTGCAAGAATTAGCACAATCGGTTGGAATACAGAGATTTTATTAACGTTTATAGAAAAATCGTGTTTTTACCGCAAGTAACGACGATTTATACAATTTGACGCTTTAGACAAACGAACCCATATTCCCCTGCATGCGAACGTGAAATTGTTATATATAGGTGATTCCACACGAAAATAACACTTTTTTAAGAAATTAGACAAATCCCACGGTTTTTGTAGATTTTATTCATATTTATATAGTTATAAATCTCGCAAAATCGAATTTTTTTGAAAGATTTGAGGTAGGGGGGAAAATCGAAACCAGTGATATAATATTGTTTAGTCATGTATATTAAACACTCTGTTAAAGAATTAGCACAATCGGTTGGAATACAGAGATTTTATTAACATTTATAGAAAAATCGTGTTTTTACCGCAAGAAACGACGATTTTTAAAATTGGACGATTTACACATACAAACCCACATTCCTCAGCATGCGAACGTGAAATTGTTGTTATATATAGGTGATTCCACATGAATTTAACACTTTTTTAAGAAATTAGACAAATCCCACGGAATTTGTAAATGTTATTCATATTTATATAGTTATAAATCTCGCAAAAACGAAATTTTTTGAAAGATTTTGGTTAGTGGGGAAAATCGAAACCAGTGACATAATAGTGTTTAGTCATGTATATTAAACACTCTGTGCAAGAATTAGCACAATCGGTTGGAATACAGATATTTTATTAACGTTTATAGAAAAATCGTGTTTTTACCGCAAGAAACGACGATTTATACAATTGGACGCTTTAGACAAACGAACCCATATTCCCCTGCATGCGAACGTGAAATTGTTGTTATATATAGGTCATTCCACACGAATTTAACACTTTTTTAAGAAATTAGACAAATCCCACGGAATTTGTAGATTTTATTGATATTTATATAGTTATAAAACTCGCAAAAACGAAATTTTTTGAAAGATTTTGGTTAGTGGGGAAAATCGAAACCGGTGACATAATACTGTTTAGTCATGTATATTAAACACTCTGTGAAAGAATTAGCACAATCGGTTGGAATACAGAGATTTTATTAACATTTATAGAAAAATCGAGTTTTTACCGCAAGAAACGACGATTTTTACAATTGGACGATTTACACATACAAACCCACATTCCCCTGCATCCGAACGTGATATTGTTGTTATATGTAGGTGATTCCACACGAAAATAACACTTTTTTAAGAAATTAGACAAATCCCACGGAATTTGTAGATTTTATTCATATTTATATAGTTATAAATCTCGCAAAAACAAATTTTTTTGAAAGATTTGGGGTAGTGGGGAAAATCGAAACCGGTGACATAATACTGTTTAGTCATGTATATTAAACACTCTGTTAAAGAATTAGCACAATCGGTTGGAATACGGAGGTTTTATTAACATTTATAGAAAAATTGTGTTTTTACCGCAAGAAACGACGATTTTTACAATTCGACGATTTACACATACAAACCCACATTCCTCAGCATGCGAACGTGAAATTGTTGTTATATATAGGTGATTCCACGCGAATTTAACACTTTTTTAAGAAATTAGACAAATCCCACGGAATTTGTGGATTTTATTGATAATTATGTTGTTAAAGTCTCGCAAAAACGAAATTTTTTAAAGATTTTCGTTTGTGGGGAAAATCGAAGCCGGTGACATAATACTGTTTAGTCATGTATATTAAACACTCTGTGAAAGGATTAGCACAATCGGTTGGAATACAGAGATTTTATTAACATTTATTAAAAAATCGTGTTTTTACCGCAAGAAACGACGATTTTTACAATTGGACCATTTACACATACAAACCAACATTCCCCTGCATGCGAACGTGAAATTGTTGTTATATATAGGTGATTCCACAAGAATTTAACACTTTTTTAAGAAATTAGACAAATCCCACGGAATTTGTAGATTTTATCTTAATTATGTAGTTAAAAATCTCGCAAAGACGAAATTTTTGAAAGATTTTCGTTTGTGGGGAAAATCGAAACCGGTGACATAATACTGATTAGTCATGTATGCTAAACACTCTGTGAAAGGATTAGCACAATCGGTTGGAATACAGAGATTTTATGAACATTTATTAAAAAATCGTGTTTTTACCGCAAGAAACGACAATTTTTACAATTGGACCATTTACACATACAAACCAACATTCCCCTGCATGCGAACGTGAAATTGTTGTTATATATAGGTGATTCCTCAAGAATTTAACACTTTTTTTAAGAAATTAGACAAATCCCACGGAATTTGTAGATTTTATCTTAATTATGTAGTTAAAAATCTCGCAAAGACGAAATTTTTTGAAAGATTTTCGTTTGTGGGGAAAATCGAAACCAATGATATAATACTGTTTAGTCATGTATATTAAACACTCTGTGCAAGAATTAGCACAATCGGTTGGAATACAGAGATTTTATTAACGTTTATAGAAAAATCGTGTTTTTACCGCAAGAAACGACGATTTATACAATTGGACGCTTTAGACAAACGAACCCATATTCCCCTGCATGCGAACGTGAAATTGTTGTTATATATAGGTTATTTCAGACGAAAATAACACTTTTTTAAGAAATTAGACAAATCCCACGGAATTTGTATATTTTATTCATATTTATATAGTTATAAATCTCGCAAAAACGAATTTTTTTTAAAGATTTGGAGTAGTGGGGAAAATCGAAACCAGTGATATAATTCTGTTTAGTCATGTATATTAAACACTCTGTTAAAGAATTAGCACAATCGGTTGGAATACAGAGATTTTATTAACATTTATAGAAAAATCGTGTTTTTACCGCAAGAAACGACGATTTTTACATTTGGACGATTTATTCATACAAACCCACATTCCTCAGCATGCGAACGTGAAATTATTGTTATATATAGGTGATTCCACACGAATTTAACACTTTTTTAAGAAATTAGACAAATCCCACGGAATTTGTAGATTTTATTCATATTTATATAGTTATAAATCTCGCAAAAACGAAATTTTTTGAAAGATTTTGGTTAGTGGGGAAAATCGAAACCAGTGACATAATACTGTTTAGTCATGTATATTCAACACTCTGTGCAAGAATTAGCACAATCGGTTGGAATACAGAGATTTTATTAACGTTTATAGAAAAATCGTGTTTTTACCGCAAGTAACGACGATTTATACAATTTGACGCTTTAGACAAACGAACCCATATTCCCCTGCATGCGAACGTGAAATTGTTATATATAGGTGATTCCACACGAAAATAACACTTTTTTAAGAAATTAGACAAATCCCACGGTTTTTGTAGATTTTATTCATATTTATATAGTTATAAATCTCGCAAAATCGAATTTTTTTGAAAGATTTGGGGTAGTGGGGAAAATCGAAACCAGTGATATAATATTGTTTAGTCATGTATATTAAACACTCTGTTAAAGAATTAGCACAATCGGTTGGAATACAGAGATTTTATTAACATTTATAGAAAAATCGTGTTTTTACCGCAAGAAACGACGATTTTTAAAATTGGACGATTTACACATACAAACCCACATTCCTCAGCATGCGAACGTGAAATTGTTGTTATATATAGGTGATTCCACATGAATTTAACACTTTTTTAAGAAATTAGACAAATCCCACGGAAAATGTAGATGTTATTCATATTTATATAGTTATAAATCTCGCAAAAACGAAATTTTTTGAAAGATTTTGGTTAGTGGGGAAAATCGAAACCAGTGACATAATAGTGTTTAGTCATGTATATTAAACACGCTGTGCAAGAATTAGCACAATCGGTTGGAATACAGATATTTTATTAACGTTTATAGAAAAATCGTGTTTTTACCGCAAGAAACGACGATTTATACAATTGGACGCTTTAGACAAACGAACCCATATTCCCCTGCATGCGAACGTGAAATTGTTGTTATATATAGGTCATTCCACACGAATTTAACACTTTTTTAAGAAATTAGACAAATCCCACGGAATTTGTAGATTTTATTCATATTTATATAGTTATAAAACTCGCAAAAACGAAATTTTTTGAAAGATTTTGGTTAGTGGGGAAAATCGAAACCGGTGACATAATACTGTTTAGTCATGTATATTAAACACTCTGTGAAAGAATTAGCACAATCGGTTGGAATACAGAGATTTTATTAACATTTATAGAAAAATCGAGTTTTTAACGCAAGAAACGACGATTTTTACAATTGGACGATTTACACATACAAACCCACATTCCCCTGCATGCGAACGTGATATTGTTGTTATATGTAGGTGATTCCACACGAAAATAACACTTTTTTAAGAAATAAGACAAATCCCACGGAATTTGTAGATTTTATTCATATTTATATAGCTATCAATCTCGCAAAAACGAATTTTTATGAAAGATTTGGGGTAGTGGGGAAAATCGAAACCAGTGATATAATACTGTTTAGTCATGTATAATAAACACTCTGTTAAAGAATTAGCACAATCGGTTGGAATACAGAGATTTTATTAACATTTATAGAAAAATCGTGTTTTTACCGCAAGAAACGACGATTTTTACAATTGGACGATTTACACATACAAACCCACATTCCTCAGCATGCGAACGTGAAATTGTTGTTATATATAGGTGATTCCAGACGAATTTAACACTTTTTTAAGAAATTAGACAAATCCCACGGAATTTGAAGATTTTATTCATAATTATGTTGTTAAAAATCTCGCAAAAACGAAATTTTTTAAAGATTTTCGTTTGTGGGGAAAATCGAAACCGGTGACATAATACTGATTAGTCATGTATGCTAAACACTCTGTGAAAGGATTAGCACAATCGGTTGGAATACAGAGATTTTATGAACATTTATTAAAAAATCGTGTTTTTACCGCAAGAAACGACAATTTTTACAATTGGACGATTTACACATACAAACCAACATTCCCCTGCATGCGAACGTGAAATTGTTGTTATATATAGGTGATTCCTCAAGAATTTAACACTTTTTTTAAGAAATTAGACAAATCCCACGGAATTTGTAGATTTTATCTTAATTATGTAGTTAAAAATCTCGCAAAGACGAAATTTTTGAAAGATTTTCGTTTGTGGGGAAAATCGAAACCAATGATATAATACTGTTTAGTCATGTATATTAAACACTCTGTGCAAGAATTAGCACAATCGGTTGGAATACAGAGATTTTATTAACGTTTATAGAAAAATCGTGTTTTTACCGCAAGAAACGACGATTTATACATTTGGACGCTTTAGACAAACGAACCCATATTCCCCTGCATGCGAACGTGAAATTGTTGTTATATATAGGTGATTTCAGACGAAAATAACACTTTTTTAAGAAATTAGACAAATCCCACGGAATTTGTATATTTTATTCATATTTATATAGTTATAAATCTCGCAAAAACGAATTTTTTTGAAAGATTTGGAGTAGTGGGGAAAATCGAAACCAGTGATATAATTCTGTTTAGTCATGTATATTAAACACTCTGTTAAAGAATTAGCACAATCGGTTGGAATACAGAGATTTTATTAACATTTATAGAAAAATCGTGTTTTTACCGCAAGAAACGACGATTTTTACATTTGGACGATTTATTCATACAAACCCACATTCCTCAGCATGCGAACGTGAAATTATTGTTATATATAGGTGATTCCACACGAATTTAACACTTTTTTAAGAAATTAGACAAATCCCACGGAATTTGTAGATTTTATTCATATTTATATAGTTATAAATCTCGCAAAAACGAAATTTTTTGAAAGATTTTGGTTAGTGGGGAAAATCGAAACCAGTGACATAATACTGTTTAGTCATGTATATTCAACACTCTGTGCAAGAATTAGCACAATCGGTTGGAATACAGAGATTTTATTAACGTTTATAGAAAAATCGTGTTTTTACCGCAAGTAACGACGATTTATACAATTGGACGCTTTAGACAAACGAACCCATATTCCCCTGCATGCGAACGTGAAATTGTTATATATAGGTGATTCCACACGAAAATAACACTTTTTTAAGAAATTAGACAAATCCCACGGTTTTTGTAGATTTTATTCATATTTATATAGTTATAAATCTCGCAAAATCGAATTTTTTTGAAAGATTTGAGGTAGGGGGGAAAATCGAAACCAGTGATATAATATTGTTTAGTCATGTATATTAAACACTCTGTTAAAGAATTAGCACAATCGGTTGGAATACAGAGATTTTATTAACATTTATAGAAAAATCGTGTTTTTACCGCAAGAAACGACGATTTTTAAAATTGGACGATTTACACATACAAACCCACATTCCTCAGCATGCGAACGTGAAATTGTTGTTATATATAGGTGATTCCACATGAATTTAACACTTTTTTAAGAAATTAGACAAATCCCACGGAATTTGTAAATGTTATTCATATTTATATAGTTATAAATCTCGCAAAAACGAAATTTTTTGAAAGATTTTGGTTAGTGGGGAAAATCGAAACCAGTGACATAATAGTGTTTAGTCATGTATATTAAACACTCTGTGCAAGAATTAGCACAATCGGTTGGAATACAGATATTTTATTAACGTTTATAGAAAAATCGTGTTTTTACCGCAAGAAACGACGATTTATACAATTGGACGCTTTAGACAAACGAACCCATATTCCCCTGCATGCGAACGTGAAATTGTTGTTATATATAGGTCATTCCACACGAATTTAATACTTTTTTAAGAAATTAGACAAAATCCCACGGAATTTGTAGATTTTATTGATATTTATATAGTTATAAATCTCGCAAAAACGAAATTTTTTGAAAGATTTTGGTTAGTGGGGAAAATCGAAACCGGTGACATAATACTGTTTAGTCATGTATATTAAACACTCTGTGAAAGAATTAGCACAATCGGTTGGAATACAGAGATTTTATTAACATTTATAGAAAAATCGAGTTTTTACCGCAAGAAACGACGATTTTTACAATTGGACGATTTACACATACAAACCCACATTCCCCTGCATCCGAACGTGATATTGTTGTTATATGTAGGTGATTCCACACGAAAATAACACTTTTTTAAGAAATAAGACAAATCCCACGGAATTTGTAGATTTTATTCATATTTATATAGCTATCAATCTCGCAAAAACGAATTTTTATGAAAGATTTGGGGTAGTGGGGAAAATCGAAACCAGTGATATAATACTGTTTAGTCATGTATAATAAACACTCTGTTAAAGAATTAGCACAATCGGTTGGAATACAGAGATTTTATTAACATTTATAGAAAAATCGTGTTTTTACCGCAAGAAACGACGATTTTTACAATTGGACGATTTACACATACAAACCCACATTCCTCAGCATGCGAACGTGAAATTGTTGTTATATATAGGTGATTCCAGACGAATTTAACACTTTTTTAAGAAATTAGACAAATCCCACGGAATTTGAAGATTTTATTCATAATTATGTTGTTAAAAATCACGCAAAAACGAAATTTTTTAAAGATTTTCGTTTGTGGGGAAAATCGAAACCGGTGACATAATACTGATTAGTCATGTATGCTAAACACTCTGTGAAAGGATTAGCACAATCGGTTGGAATACAGAGATTTTATGAACATTTATTAAAAAATCGTGTTTTTACCGCAAGAAACGACAATTTTTACAATTGGACCATTTACACATACAAACCAACATTCCCCTGCATGCGAACGTGAAATTGTTGTTATATATAGGTGATTCCTCAAGAATTTAACACTTTTTTTAAGAAATTAGACAAATCCCACGGAATTTGTAGATTTTATCTTAATTATGTAGTTAAAAATCTCGCAAAGACGAAATTTTTTGAAAGATTTTCGTTTGTGGGGAAAATCGAAACCAATGATATAATACTGTTTAGTCATGTATATTAAACACTCTGTGCAAGAATTAGCACAATCGGTTGGAATACAGAGATTTTATTAACGTTTATAGAAAAATCGTGTTTTTACCGCAAGAAACGACGATTTATACAATTGGACGCTTTAGACAAACGAACCCATATTCCCCTGCATGCGAACGTGAAATTGTTGTTATATATAGGTTATTTCAGACGAAAATAACACTTTTTTAAGAAATTAGACAAATCCCACGGAATTTGTATATTTTATTCATATTTATATAGTTATAAATCTCGCAAAAACGAATTTTTTTTAAAGATTTGGAGTAGTGGGGAAAATCGAAACCAGTGATATAATTCTGTTTAGTCATGTATATTAAACACTCTGTTAAAGAATTAGCACAATCGGTTGGAATACAGAGATTTTATTAACATTTATAGAAAAATCGTGTTTTTACCGCAAGAAACGACGATTTTTACATTTGGACGATTTATTCATACAAACCCACATTCCTCAGCATGCGAACGTGAAATTATTGTTATATATAGGTGATTCCACACGAATTTAACACTTTTTAAGAAATTAGACAAATCCCACGGAATTTGTAGATTTTATTCATATTTATATAGTTATAAATCTCGCAAAAACGAAATTTTTTGAAAGATTTTGGTTAGTGGGGAAAATCGAAACCAGTGACATAATACTGTTTAGTCATGTATATTCAACACTCTGTGCAAGAATTAGCACAATCGGTTGGAATACAGAGATTTTATTAACGTTTATAGAAAAATCGTGTTTTTACCGCAAGTAACGACGATTTATACAATTTGACGCTTTAGACAAACGAACCCATATTCCCCTGCATGCGAACGTGAAATTGTTATATATAGGTGATTCCACACGAAAATAACACTTTTTTAAGAAATTAGACAAATCCCACGGTTTTTGTAGATTTTATTCATATTTATATAGTTATAAATCTCGCAAAATCGAATTTTTTTGAAAGATTTGGGGTAGTGGGGAAAATCGAAACCAGTGATATAATATTGTTTAGTCATGTATATTAAACACTCTGTTAAAGAATTAGCACAATCGGTTGGAATACAGAGATTTTATTAACATTTATAGAAAAATCGTGTTTTTACCGCAAGAAACGACGATTTTTAAAATTGGACGATTTACACATACAAACCCACATTCCTCAGCATGCGAACGTGAAATTGTTGTTATATATAGGTGATTCCACATGAATTTAACACTTTTTTAAGAAATTAGACAAATCCCACGGAAAATGTAGATGTTATTCATATTTATATAGTTATAAATCTCGCAAAAACGAAATTTTTTGAAAGATTTTGGTTAGTGGGGAAAATCGAAACCAGTGACATAATAGTGTTTAGTCATGTATATTAAACACGCTGTGCAAGAATTAGCACAATCGGTTGGAATACAGATATTTTATTAACGTTTATAGAAAAATCGTGTTTTTACCGCAAGAAACGACGATTTATACAATTGGACGCTTTAGACAAACGAACCCATATTCCCCTGCATGCGAACGTGAAATTATTGTTATATATAGGTCATTCCACACGAATTTAACACTTTTTTAAGAAATTAGACAAATCCCACGGAATTTGTAGATTTTATTCATATTTATATAGTTATAAAACTCGCAAAAACGAAATTTTTTGAAAGATTTTGGTTAGTGGGGAAAATCGAAACCGGTGACATAATACTGTTTAGTCATGTATATTAAACACTCTGTGAAAGAATTAGCACAATCGGTTGGAATACAGAGATTTTATTAACATTTATAGAAAAATCGAGTTTTTAACGCAAGAAACGACGATTTTTACAATTGGACGATTTACACATACAAACCCACATTCCCCTGCATGCGAACGTGATATTGTTGTATATGTAGGTGATTCCACACGAAAATAACACTTTTTTAAGAAATAAGACAAATCCCACGGAATTTGTAGATTTTATTCATATTTATATAGCTATCAATCTCGCAAAAACGAATTTTTATGAAAGATTTGGGGTAGTGGGGAAAATCGAAACCAGTGATATAATACTGTTTAGTCATGTATAATAAACACTCTGTTAAAGAATTAGCACAATCGGTTGGAATACAGAGATTTTATTAACATTTATAGAAAAATCGTGTTTTTACCGCAAGAAACGACGATTTTTACAATTGGACGATTTACACATACAAACCCACATTCCTCAGCATGCGAACGTGAAATTGTTGTTATATATAGGTGATTCCAGACGAATTTAACACTTTTTTAAGAAATTAGACAAATCCCACGGAATTTGAAGATTTTATTCATAATTATGTTGTTAAAAATCTCGCAAAAACGAAATTTTTTAAAGATTTTCGTTTGTGGGGAAAATCGAAACCGGTGACATAATACTGATTAGTCATGTATGCTAAACACTCTGTGAAAGGATTAGCACAATCGGTTGGAATACAGAGATTTTATGAACATTTATTAAAAAATCGTGTTTTTACCGCAAGAAACGACAATTTTTACAATTGGACGATTTACACATACAAACCAACATTCCCCTGCATGCGAACGTGATATTGTTGTTATATATAGGTGATTCCACAAGAATTTAACACTTTTTTTAAGAAATTAGACAAATCCCACGGAATTTGTAGATTTTATCTTAATTATGTAGTTAAAAATCTCGCAAAGACGAAATTTTTTGAAAGATTTTCGTTTGTGGGGAAAATCGAAACCAATGATATAATACTGTTTAGTCATGTATATTAAACACTCTGTGCAAGAATTAGCACAATCGGTTGGAATACAGAGATTTTATTAACGTTTATAGAAAAATCGTGTTTTTACCGCAAGAAACGACGATTTATACAATTGGACGCTTTAGACAAACGAACCCATATTCCCCTGCATGCGAACGTGATATTGTGGTTATATGTAGGTGATTCCACACGAAAATAACACTTTTTTAAGAAATTAGACAAATCCCACGGAATTTGTAGATTTTATTCATATTTATATATAGTTATAAATCTCGCAAAAACGAATTTTTTTGAAAGATTAGGGGTATTGGGGAAAATCGAAACCAGTGATATAATACTGTTTAGTCATGTATATTAAACACTCTGTGAGAGAACTAGCACAATCGGTTGGAATACAGAGATTTTATTAACATTTATAGAAAAATCGTGTTTTTACCGCAAGAAACGACGATTTTTACAATTGGACGATTTACACATACAAACCCACATTCCCCTGCATGCGAACGTGATATTGTTGTTATATGTAGGTGATTCCACACGAAAATAACACTTTTTTAAGAAATTAGACAAATCCCACGGAATTTGTAGATTTTATTGATATTTATATAGTTATAAATCTCGCAAAAACGAATTTTTTTTAAAGATTTGGGGTAGTGGGGAAAATCGAAACCGGTGACATAATACTGTTTAGTCATGTATATTAAACACTCTGTTAAAGAATTAGCACAATCGGTTGGAATACAGAGGTTTTATTAACATTTATAGAAAAATTGTGTTTTTACCGCAAGAAACGACGATTTTTACAATTGGACGATTTACACATACAAACCCACATTCCTCAGCATGCGAACGTGAAATTGTTGTTATATAAAGGTGATTCCACACGAATTTAACACTTTTTTAAGAAATTAGACAAATCCCACGGAATTTGTAGATGTAATTGATATTTATATAGTTATAAATCTCGCAAAAACGAAATTTTTTTAAAGATTTTGGTTAGTGGGGAAAATCGAAACCAGTGACATAATACTGTTTAGTCATGTATATTAAACACTCTGCGCAAGAATTAGCACAATCGGTTGGAATACAGAGGTTTTATTAACGTTTATAGAAAAATCGTATTTTTACCGCAAGAAACGACGTTTTTACAATTGGACGATTTACACATACAAACCCACATTCCCCTGCATGCGAACGTGATATTGTTGTTATATGTAGGTGATTCCACACGAAAATAACACTTTTTTAAGAAATTAGACAAATCCCACGGAATTTGTAGAATTTATTCATTTTTATAAAATTAAAAATCTCGCAAAAACGAATTTTTTTGAAACATTTGGGGTATTGGGGAAAATCGAAACCAGTGATATAATACTGTTTAGTCTTATATATTAAACACTCTGTTAAAGAATTAGCACAATCGGTTGGAATACAGAGATTTTATTAACATTTATAGAAAAATCGTGTTTTTACCGCAAGAAACGACGATTTATACAATTGGACGCTTTAGACAAACGAGCCCATATTCCCCTGCATGCGAACGTGAAATTGTTGTTATATATAGGTGATTCCACACGAATTTAACACTTTTATAAGAAATTAGACAAATGCCACGGAATTTGTAGATTTTATTGATATTTATATAGTTATAAATCTCGCAAAAACGAAAATTTTTGAAAGATTTTGGGTAGTGGGGAAAATCGAAACCAGTGATATAATACTGTTTAGTCATGTATATTCAACACTCTGTGAAAGAATTAGCACAATCGGTTGGAATACAGAGATTTTATTAACATTTATAGAAAAATCGTGTTTTTACCGCAAGAAACGACGATTTTTTCAATTCGACGATTTACACATACAAACCCACATTCCCCACCATCGAACGTGAAATTGTTGTTATATATAGGTGATTCCACACGAATTTAACACTTTTTTAAGAAATTAGACACATCCCACGGAATTTGTAGATTTTATTGATATTGATATAGTTATTAATCTCGCAAAAACGAAATTTTTTGAAAGATCTGGTTAGTGGGGAAAATCGAAACCGGTGACATAATACTGTTTAGTCATGTATATTAAACACTCTGTTAAAGAATTAGCACAATCGGTTGGAATACAGAGATTTTATTAACATTTATAGAAAAATCGTGTTTTTACCGCAAGAAACGACGATTTTTACAATTGGACGATTTACACATACAAACCCACATTCCCCTGCATGCGAACGTGATATTGTTGTTATATGTAGGTGATTCCACACGAATTTAACACTTTTTTAAGAAATTAGACAAATCCCACGGAATTTGTAGATTTTATTCATATTTATATAGTTATCAATCTCGCAAAAACGAATTTTTTTGAAAGATTTGGGGTGTTGGGGAAAATCGAAACCAGTGATATAATACTGTTTAGTCATGTATATTAAACACTCTGTTAAAGAATTAGCACAATCGGTTGGAATACAGAGATTTTATTAACATTTATAGAAAAATCGTGTTTTTACCGCAAGAAACGACGATTTTTACAATTGGACGCTTTAGACAAACGAACCCATATTCCCCTGCATGCGAACGTGAAATTGTTATATATAGGTGATTCCACACGAATTTAACACTTTTATAAGAAATTAGACAAATGCCACGGAATTTGTAGATCTTATTGATATTTATATAGTTATAAATCTCGCAAAAACGAAAATTTTTTAAAGATTTTGGGTAGTGGGGAAAATCGAAACCAGTGACATATTACTGTTTAGTCATGTATATTAAACACTCTATGAAAGAATTAGCACAATCGGTTGGAATACAGAGATTTTATTAACATTTATAGAAAAATCGTGTTTTTACCGCAAGAAACGACGATTTTTACAATTGGACGATTTACACATACAAACCCACATTCCCCTGCATGCGAACGTGAAATTGTTGTTATATATAGGTGATTCCACACGAAAATAACACTTTTTTAAGAAATTAGATAAATCCCACGCAATTTGTATATTTTATTTATATTCATATAGTTATAAATCTCCCAAAAACGAATTTTTTTGAAAGATTTGGAGTAGTGGGGAAAATCTAAACCAGTGATATAATACTGTTTAGTCATGTATATTAAACACTCTGTTAAAGAATTAGCACAATCGGTTGGAATACAGAGATTTTATTAACATTTATAGAAAAATCGTGTTTTTACCGCAAGAAACGACGATTTTTACAATTGGACGATTTACACAAACAAACCCACATTCCTCAGCATGCGAACGTGAAATTGTTGTTATATATAGGTGATTCCACACGAATTTAACACTTTTTTAAGAAATTAGACAAATCCCACGGAATTTGTAGATTTTATTGATATTTATATAGTTATAAATATCGCAAAAACGAAATTTTTTGAAAGATTTTGGTTAGTGGGGAAAATCGAAACCGTGACATAATACTGTTTAGTCATGTATATTAAACACTCTGTGAAAGAACTAGCACAATCGGTTGGAATACAGAGATTTTATTAACATTTATAGAAAAATCGTGTTTTGACCGCAAGAAACGACGATTTTTACAATTGGACGATTTACACATACAAACCCACATTCCCCTGCATGCGAACGTGATATTGTTGTTATATGTAGGTGATTCCACACGAAAATAACACTTTTTTAAGAAATTAGACAAATCCCACGGAATTTGTAGATTTTATTCATATTTATATAGTTATAAATCTCGCAAAAACAAATTTTTTTGAAAGATTTGGGGTAGTGGGGAAAATCGAAACCGGTGACATAATACTGTTTAGTCATGTATATTAAACACTCTGTTAAAGAATTAGCACAATCGGTTGGAATACGGAGGTTTTATTAACATTTATAGAAAAATTGTGTTTTTACCGCAAGAAACGACGATTTTTACAATTCGACGATTTACACATACAAACCCACATTCCTCAGCATGCGAACGTGAAATTGTTGTTATATATAGGTGATTCCACGCGAATTTAACACTTTTTTAAGAAATTAGACAAATCCCACGGAATTTGTGGATTTTATTGATAATTATGTTGTTAAAGTCTCGCAAAAACGAAATTTTTTAAAGATTTTCGTTTGTGGGGAAAATCGAAGCCGGTGACATAATACTGTTTAGTCATGTATATTAAACACTCTGTGAAAGGATTAGCACAATCGGTTGGAATACAGAGATTTTATTAACATTTATTAAAAAATCGTGTTTTTACCGCAAGAAACGACGATTTTTACAATTGGACCATTTACACATACAAACCAACATTCCCCTGCATGCGAACGTGAAATTGTTGTTATATATAGGTGATTCCACAAGAATTTAACACTTTTTTAAGAAATTAGACAAATCCCACGGAATTTGTAGATTTTATCTTAATTATGTAGTTAAAAATCTCGCAAAGACGAAATTTTTTGAAAGATTTTCGTTTGTGGGGAAAATCGAAACCAATGATATAATACTGTTTAGTCATGTATATTAAACACTCTGTGCAAGAATTAGCACAATCGGTTGGAATAGAGAGATTTTATTAACGTTTATAGAAAAATCGTGTTTTTACCGCAAGAAACGACGATTTATACAATTGGACGCTTTAGACAAACGAACCCATATTCCCCTGCATGCGAACGTGAAATTGTTGTTATATATAGGTGATTTCAGACGAAAATAACACTTTTTTAAGAAATTAGACAAATCCCACGGAATTTGTATATTTTATTCATATTTATATAGTTATAAATCTCGCAAAAACGAATTTTTTTGAAAGATTTGGAGTAGTGGGGAAAATCGAAACCAGTGATATAATTCTGTTTAGTCATGTATATTAAACACTCTGTTAAAGAATTAGCACAATCGGTTGGAATACAGAGATTTTATTAACATTTATAGAAAAATCGTGTTTTTACCGCAAGAAACGGCGATTTTTACATTTGGACGATTTATTCATACAAACCCACATTCCTCAGCATGCGAACGTGAAATTGTTGTTATATATAGGTGATTCCACACGAATTTAACACTTTTTTAAGAAATTAGACAAATCCCACGGAATTTGTAGATTTTATTCATATTTATATAGTTATAAATCTCGCAAAAACGAAATTTTTTGAAAGATTTTGGTTAGTGGGGAAAATCGAAACCAGTGACATAATACTGTTTAGTCATGTATATTCAACACTCTGTGCAAGAATTAGCACAATCTGTTGGAATACAGAGATTTTATTAACGTTTATAGAAAAATCGTGTTTTTACCGCAAGTAACGACGATTTATACAATTTGACGCTTTAGACAAACGAACCCTTATTCCCCTGCATGCGAACGTGAAATTGTTATATATAGGTGATTCCACACGAAAATAACACTTTTTTAAGAAATTAGACAAATCCCACGGTTTTTGTAGATTTTATTCATATTTATATAGTTATAAATCTCGCAAAATCGAATTTTTTTGAAAGATTTGGGGTACTGGGGAAAATCGAAACCAGTGATATAATATTGTTTAGTCATGTATATTAAATACTCTGTGAAAGAATTAGCACAATCGGTTGGAATACAGAGATTTTATTAACATTTATAGAAAAATCGTGTTTTCACCGCAAGAAACGACGATTTTAAAATTGGACGATTTACACATACAAACCCACATTCCTCAGCATGCGAACGTGAAATTGTTGTTATATATAGGTGATTCCACACGAATTTAACACTTTTTTAAGAAATTAGACAAATCCCACGGAATTTGTAGATTTTATTGATATTTATATAGTTATAAAACTCGCAAAAACGAAATTTTTTTAAAGATTTTGGTTAGTGGGGAAAATCGAAACCGGTGACATAATACTGTTTAGTCATGTATATTAAACACTCTGTGAATGAATTAGCACAATCGGTTGGAATACAGAGATTTTATTAACATTTATAGAAAAATCGTGTTTTTACCGCAAGAAACGACGATTTATACAATTGGACGCTTTAGACAAACGAACCCATATTCCCCTGCATGCGAACGTGAAATTGTTGTTATATATAGGTGATTTCAGACGAAAATAACACTTTTATAAGAAATTAGACAAATCCCACGGAATTTGTATATTTTATTCATATCTATATAGTTATAAATCTCGCAAAAACGAATTTTTTTGAAAGATTTGGAGTAGTTTGGAAAATCGAAACCAGTGATATAATTCTGTTTAGTCATGTATATTAAACACTCTGTTAAAGAATTAGCACAATCGGTTGGAATACAGAGATTTTATTAACATTTATAGAAAAATCGTGTTTTTACCGCAAGAAACGACGATTTTTACATTTGGACGATTTATTCATACAAACCCACATTCCTCAGCATGCGAACGTGAAATTGTTGTTATATATAGGTGATTCCACACGAATTTAAAACTTTTTTAAGAAATTAGACAAATCCCACGGAATTTGTAGATTTTATTCATATTTATATAGTTATAAATCTCGCAAAAACGAAATTTTTTGAAAGATTTTGGTTAGTGGGGAAAATCGAAACCAGTGACATAATACTGTTTAGTCATCTATATTCAACACTCTGTGCAAGAATTAGCACAATCGGTTGGAATACAGAGTTTTTATTAACGTTTATAGAAAAATCGTGTTTTTACCGCAAGTAACGACGATTTATACAATTTGACGCTTTAGACAAACGAACCCATATTCCCATGCATGCGAACGTGAAATTGTTATATATAGGTGATTCCACACGAAAATAACACTTTTTTAAGAAATTAGACAAATCCCACGGTTTTTGTAGATTTTATTCATATTTATATAGTTATAAATCTCGCAAAATCGAATTTTTTTGAAAGATTTGGGGTAGTGGGGAAAATCGAAACCAGTGATATAATATTGTTTAGTCATGTATATTAAACACTCTGTTAAAGAATTAGCACAATCGGTTGGAATACAGAGATTTTATTAACATTTATAGAAAAATCGTGTTTTTACCGCAAGAAACGACGATTTTTAAAATTGGACGATTTACACATACAAACCCACATTCCTCAGCATGCGAACGTGAAATTGTTGTTATATATAGGTGATTCCACACGAATTTAACACTTTTTTAAGAAATTAGACAAATCCCACGGAATTTGTAGATGTTATTCATATTTATATAGTTATAAATCTCGCAAAAACGAAATTTTTTGAAAGATTTTGGTTAGTGGGGAAAATCGAAACCAGTGACATAATAGTGTTTAGTCATGTATATTAAACACTCTATGCAAGAATTAGCACAATCGGTTGGAATACAGAGATTTTATTAACGTTTATAGAAAAATCATGTTTTTACCGCAAGAAACGACGATTTATGCAATTGGACGCTTTTGACAAACGAACCCATATTCCCCTGCATGCGAACGTGAAATTGTTGTTATATATAGGTCATTCCACACGAATTTAACACTTTTTTAAGAAATTAGACAAATCCCACGGAATTTGTAGATTTTATTGATATTTATATAGTTATAAAACTCGCAAAAACGAAATTTTTTGAAAGATTTTGGTTAATGTGGAAAATCGAAACCGGTGACATAATACTGTTTAGTTATGTACATTAAACACTCTGTGAAAGAATTAGCACAATCGGTTGGAATACTGAGATTTTATTAACATTTATAGAAAAATCGTGTTTTTACCGCAAGAAACGACGATTTTTACAATTGGACGATTTACACATACAAACCCACATTCCCCTGCATGCGAACGTGATATTGTTGTTATATGTAGGTGATTCCACACGAAAATAACACTTTTTTAAGAAATAAGACAAATCCCACGGAATTTGTAGATTTTATTCATATTTATATAGCTATCAATCTCGCAAAAACGAATTTTTATGAAAGATTTGGGGTAGTGGGGAAAATCGAAACCAGTGATATAATACTGTTTAGTCATGTATAATAAACACTCTGTTAAAGAATTAGCACAATCGGTTGGAATACAGAGATTTTATTAACATTTATAGAAAAATCGTGTTTTTACCGCAAGAAACGACGATTATAACAATTGGACGATTTACACATACAAACCCACATTCCTCAGCATGCGAACGTGAAATTGTTGTTATATATAGGTGATTCCACACGAATTTAACACTTTTTTAAGAAATTAGACAAATCCCACGGAATTTGAAGATTTTATTCATAATTATGTTGTTAAAAATCTCGCAAAAACGAAATTTTTTAAAGATTTTCGTTTGTGGGGAAAATCGAAACCGGTGACATAATACTGTTTAGTCATGTATGCTAAACACTCCGTGAAAGGATTAGCACAATCGGTTGGAATACAGAGATTTTATGAACATTTATTAAAAAATCGTGTTTTTACCGCAAGAAACGACAATTTTTACAATTGGACGATCTACACATACAAACCAACATTCCCCTGCATGCGAACGTGAAATTGTTGTTATATATAGGTGATTCCACACGAATTTAACACTTTTTTAAGAAATTAGACAAATCCCACGGAATTTGTAGATGTTATTGATATTTATATAGTTAGAAATCTCGCAAAAACGAATTTTTTTTAAAGATTTTGGTTAGTGGGGAAAAACGAAACCAGTGATATAATACTGTTTAGTCATGTATATTAAGCACTCTGTGCAAGAATTAGCACAATCGGTTGGAATACAGAGGTTTTATTAACGTTTATAGAAAAATCGTGTTTTTACCGCAAGAAACGACGATTTTTACAATTGGACGATTTACACATACAAACCCACATTCCCCTGCATGCGAACGTGAAATTGTTGTTATATATAGGTTATTCCACACGAATTTAACACTTTTTTAAGAAATTAGACAAATCCCACGGAATTTGTAGATGTTATTCATATTTATATAGTTATAAATCTCGCAAAAACGAAATTTTTTTAAAGATTTTGGTTAGTGGGGAAAATCGAAACCAGTGACATAATAGTGTTTAGTCATGTATATTAAACACTCTGTGCAAGAATTAGCACAATCGGTTGGAATACAGAGATTTTATTAACGTTTATAGAAAAATCGTGTTTTTACCGCAAGAAACGACGATTTATACAATTGGACGCTTTAGACAAACGAACCCATATTCCCCTGCATGCGAACGTGAAATTGTTGATATATATAGGTCATTCCACACGAATTTAACACTTTTTTAAGAAATTAGACAAATCCCACGGAATTTGTAGGTTTTATTTATATTTATATAGTTATAAAACTCGCAAAAACGAAATTTTTTGAAAGATTTTGTTTAGTGGGGAAAATCGAAACCGGTGACATAATACTGTTTAGTTATGTATATTAAACACTCTGTGAAAGAATTAGCACAATCGGTTGGAATACAGAGATTTTATTAACATTTATAGAAAAATCGTGTTTTTACCGCAAGAAACGACGATTTTTACAATTGGACGATTTACACATACAAACCCACATTCCCCTGCATGCGAACGTGATATTGTTGTTATATGTAGGTGATTCCACACGAAAATAACACTTTTTTAAGAAATAAGACAAATCCCACGGAATTTGTAGATTTTATTCATATTTATATAGCTATCAATCTCGCAAAAACGAATTTTTATGAAAGATTTGGGGTAGAGGGGAAAATCGAAACCAGTGATATAATACTGTTTAGTCATGTATAATAAACACTCTGTTAAAGAATTAGCACAATCGGTTGGAATACAGAGATTTTATTAACATTTATAGAAAAATCGTGTTTTTACCGCAAGAAACGACGTTTTTTTACAATTGGACGATTTACACATACAAACCCACATTCCTCAGCATGCGAACGTGAAATTGTTGTTATATATAGGTGATTCCACGCGAATTTAACACTTTTTTAAGAAATTAGACAAATCCCACGGAATTTGAAGATTTTATTCATAATTATGTTGTTAAAAATCTCGCAAAAACGAAATTTTTTAAAGATTTTCGTTTGTGGGGAAAATCGAAACCGGTGACATAATACTGTTTAGTCATGTATGCTAAACACTCTGTGAAAGGATTAGCAAAATCGGTTGGAATACAGAGATTTTATGAACATTTATTAAAAAATCGTGTTTTTACCGCAAGAAACGACAATTTTTACAATTGGACGATTTACACATACAAACCAACATTCCCCTGCATGCGAACGTGAAATTGTTGTTATATATAGGTGATTCCACACGAATTTAACACTTTTTTTAAGAAATTAGACAAATCCCACGGAATTTGTAGATGTTATTGATATTTATATAGTTATAAATCTCGCAAAAACGAATTTTTTTTAAAGATTTTGGTTAGTGGGGAAAATCGAAACCAGTGATATAATACTGTTTAGTCATGTATATTAAACACTCTGTGAAAGAATTAGCACAATCGGTTGGAATACTGAGATTTTATTAACATTTATAGAAAAATCGTGTTTTTACCGCAAGAAACGACGATTTTTACAATTGGACGATTTACACATACAAACCCACATTCCCCTGCATGCGAACGTGATATTGTTGTTATATGTAGGTGATTCCACACGAAAATAACACTTTTTTAAGAAATAAGACAAATCCCACGGAATTTGTAGATTTTATTCATATTTATATAGTTATAAATCTCGCAAAAACGAAATTTTTTGAAAGATTTTGGTTAGTGGGGAAAATCGAAACCAGTGACATAATAGTGTTTAGTCATGTATATTAAACACTCTGTGCAAGAATTAGCACAATCGGTTGGAATACAGAGATTTTATTAACGTTTATAGAAAAATCGTGTTTTTACCGCAAGAAACGACGATTTATACAATTGGACGCTTTAGACAAACGAACCCATATTCCCCTGCATGCGAACGTGAAATTGTTGTTATATATAGGTCATTCCACACGAATTTAACACTTTTTTAAGAAATTAGACAAATCCCACGGAATTTGTAGATTTTATTGATATTTATATAGTTATAAAACTCGCAAAAACGAAATTTTTTGAAAGATTTTGGTTAGTGGGGAAAATCGAAACCGGTGACATAATACTGTTTAGTTATGTATATTAAACACTCTGTGAAAGAATTAGCACAATCGGTTGGAATACAGAGATTTTATTAACATTTATAGAAAAATCGTGTTTTTACCGCAAGAAACGACGATTTTTACAATTGGACGATTTACACATACAAACCCACATTCCCCTGCATGCGAACGTGATATTGTTGTTATATGTAGGTGATTCCACACGAAAATAACACTTTTTTAAAAAATAAGACAAATCCCACGGAATTTGTAGATTTTATTCATATTTATATAGCTATCAATCTCGCAAAAACGAATTTTTATGAAAGATTTGGGGTAGTGGGGAAAATCGAAACCAGTGATATAATACTGTTTAGTCATGTATAATAAACACTCTGTTAAAGAATTAGCACAATCGGTTGGAATACAGAGATTTTATTAACATTTATAGAAAAATCGTGTTTTTACCGCAAGAAACGACGATTTTTACAATTGGACGATTTACACATACAAACCCACATTCCTCAGCATGCGAACGTGAAATTGTTGTTATATATAGGTGATTCCACACGAATTTAACACTTTTTTAAGAAATTAGACAAATCCCACGGAATTTGAAGATTTTATTCATAATTATGTTGTTAAAAATCTCGCAAAAACGAAATTTTTTAAAGATTTTCGTTTGTGGGGAAAATCGAAACCGGTGACATAATACTGTTTAGTCATGTATGCTAAACACTCTGTGAAAGGATTAGCACAATCGGTTGGAATACAGAGATTTTATGAACATTTATTAAAAAATCGTGTTTTTACCGCAAGAAACGACAATTTTTACAATTGGACGATTTACACATACAAACCAACATTCCCCTGCATGCGAACGTGAAATTGTTGTTATATATAGGTGATTCCACACGAATTTAACACTTTTTTTAAGAAATTAGACAAATCCCACGGAATTTGTTGATGTTATTGATATTTATATAGTTATAAATCTCGCAAAAACGAATTTTTTTTAAAGATTTTGGTTAGTGGGGAAAATCGAAACCAGTGATATAATACTGTTTAGTCATGTATATTAAACACTCTGTGCAAGAATTAGCACAATCGGTTGGAATACAGAGGTTTTATTAACGTTTATAGAAAAATCGTGTTTTTACCGCAAGAAACGACGATTTATAAAATTGGACGACTTTAGACAAACGAACCCATATTCCCCTGCATGCGAACGTGAAATTGTTGTTATATATAGGTGATTCCACACGAATTTAACACTTTTTTAAGAAATTAGACAAATCCCACGGAATTTGTAGATTTTATTCATATTGAGATAGTTATTAATCTTGCAAAAACGAAATTTTTTGAAAGATTTTGGTTAGTAGGGAAAATCGAAACCGGTGACATAATACTGTTTAGTCATTTATTAAACACTCTGTGAAAGAATTAGCACAATCGGTTGGAATACAGAGATTTTATTACATTTATAGAAAAATCGTGTTTTTACTGCAAGAAACGACGATTTTTACAATTGGACGATTTACACATACAAACCCACATTCCCCTGCATGCGAACGTGATATTGTTGTTATATGTAGGTGATTCCACACGAAAATAACACTTTTTTAAGAAATTAGACAAATCCCACGGAATTTGTAGATTTTATTCATATTTATGTAGTTATAAATCTTGCAAAAACGAATTTTTTTGAAAGATTTGGGGTATTGGGGAAAATCGAAACCAGTGACATAATACTGTTTAGTCATGTATATTAAACACTCTGTTAAAGAATTAGCACAATCGGTTGGAATACAGAGATTTTATTAACATTTATAGAAAAATCGTGTTTTTACCGCAAGAAACGACGATTTATACAATTGGACGCTTTAGACAAACGAACCCATATTCCCCTGCATGCGAACGTGAAATTGTTGTTATATATAGGTGATTCCACACGAATTTAACACTTTTGTAAGAAATTAGACAAATGCCACGGAATTTGTAGATTTTATTGATATTTATATAGTTATAAATCTCGCAAAAACGAAAATTTTTGAATGATTTTGGGTAGTGGGGAAAATCGAAACCAGTGATATAATACTGTTTAGTCATGTATATTAAACTCTCTGTGCAAGAATTAGCACAATCGGTTGGAATACAGACATTTTATTAACATTTATAGAAAAATCGTGTTTTTACCGCAAGAAACGACGATTTATACAATTGGACGCTTTAGACAAACGAACCCATATTCCCCTGCATGCGAACGTGAAATTGTTGTTATATATAGGTGCTTCCACACGAATTTAACACTTTTTTAAGAAATTAGACAAATCCCACGGAATTTGTAGATTTTATTGATATTGATATAGTTATTAATCTCGCAAAAACGAAAATTTTTTGAAAGATTTTGGTTAGTGGGGAAAATCGAAACTGGTGACATAATACTGTTTAGTCATGTATATTAAACAGTCTGTGAAAGAATTAGCACAATCGGTTGGAATACAGAGATTTTATTAACATATATAGAAAAATCGTGTTTTTACCGCAAGAAACGACGATTTTTACAATTGGACGATTTACACATACAAACCCACATTCCCCTGCATGCGAACGTGATATTGTTGTTATATGTAGGTGATTCCACGCGAAAATAACACTTTTTTAAGAAATTAGACAAATCCCACGGAATTTGTAGATTTTATTCATATTTATATATAGTTATAAATCTCGCAAAAACGAATTTTTTTGAAAGATTAGGGGTATTGGGGAAAATCGAAACCAGTGATATAATACTGTTTAGTCATGTATATTAAACACTCTGTTAAAGAATTAGCACAATCGGTTGGAATACAGAGATTTTATTAACATTTATAGAAAAATCGTGTTTTTACCGCAAGAAACGACGATTTTTACAATTGGACGATTTACACAAACAAACCCACATTTCTCAGCATGCGAACGTGAAATTGTTGTTATATATAGGTGATTCCACACGAATTTAACACTTTTTTAAGAAATTAGACAAATCCCTCGGAATTTGTAGATTTTATTGATATTTATATAGTTATAAATATTGCAAAAACGAAATTTTTTGAAAGATTTTGGTTAGTGGGGAAAATCGAAACCGTGACATAATACTGTTTAGTCATGTATATTAAACACTCTGTGAAAGAACTAGCACAATCGGTTGGAATACAGAGATTTTATTAACATTTATAGAAAAATCGTGTTTTTACCGCAAGAAACGACGATTTTTACAATTGGACGATTTACACATACAAACCCACATTCCCCTGCATGTGAACGTGATATTGTTGTTATATGTAGGTGATTCCACACGAAAATAACACTTTTTTAAGAAATTAGACAAATCCCACGGAATTTGTAGATTTTATTCATATTTATATAGTTATAAATCTCGCAAAAACGAATTTTTTTGAAAGATTTGGGGTAGTGGGGAAAATCGAAACCGGTGACATAATACTGTTTAGTCATGTATATTAAACACTCTGTTAAAGAACTAGCACAATCGGTTGGAATACAGAGGTTTTATTAACATTTATAGAAAAATTGTGTTTTTACCGCAAGAAACGACGATTTTTACAATTGGACGATTTACACATACAAACCCACATTCCTCAGCATGCGAACGTGAAATTGTTGTTATATATAGGTGATTCCACGCGAATTTAACACTTTTTTAAGAAATTAGACAAATCCCACGGAATTTGTGGATTTTATTGATAATTATGTTGTTAAAGTCTCGCAAAAACGAAATTTTTTAAAGATTTTCGTTTGTGGGGAAAATCGAAACCGGTGACATAATACTGTTTAGTCATGTATGCTAAACACTCTGTGAAAGGATTAGCACAATCGGTTGGAATACAGAGATTTTATGAACATTTATTAAAAAATCGTGTTTTTACCGCAAGAAACGACGATTTTTACAATTGGACCATTTACACATACAAACCAACATTCCCCTGCATGCGAACGTGATATTGTTGTTATATGTAGGTGATTCCACACGAAAATAACACTTTTTTAAGAAATAAGACAAATCCCACGGAATTTGTAGATTTTATCTTAATTATGTAGTTAAAAATCTCGCAAAGACGAAATTTTTTGAAAGATTTTCGTTTGTGGGGAAAATCGAAACCAATGATATAATACTGTTTAGTCATGTATATTAAACACTCTGTGCAAGAATTAGTACAATCGGTTCGAATACAGAGATTTTATTAACGTTTATAGAAAAATCGTGTTTTTACCGCAAGAAACGACGATTTATACAATTGGACGCTTTAGACAAACGAACCCATATTCCCCTGCATGCGAACGTGAAATTGTTGTTATATATAGGTGATTTCAGACGAAAATAACACTTTTTTAAGAAATTAGACAAATCCCACGGAATTTGTATATTTTATTCATATTTATATAGTTATAAATCTCGCAAAAACGAATTTTTTTGAAAGATTTGGAGTAGTGGGGAAAATCGAAACCAGTGATATAATATTGTTTAGTCATGTATATTAAACACTCTGTTAAAGAATTAGCACAATCGGTTGGAATACAGAGATTTTATTAACATTTATAGAAAAATCGTGTTTTTACCGCAAGAAACGACGATTTTTACATTTGGACGATTTATTCATACAAACCCACTTTCCTCAGCATGCGAACGTGAAATTATTGTTATATATAGGTGATTCCACACGAATTTAACACTTTTTTAAGAAATTAGACAAATCCCACGGAATTTGTAGATTTTATTCATATTTATATAGTTATAAATCTCGCAAAAACGAAATTTTTTGAAAGATTTTGGTTAGTGGGGAAAATCGAAACCAGTGACATAATACTGTTTAGTCATGTATATTCAACACTCTGTGCAAGAATTAGCACAATCGGTTGGAATACAGAGATTTTATTAACGTTTATAGAAAAATCGTGTTTTTACCGCAAGTAACGACGATTTATACAATTTGACGCTTTAGACAAACGAACCCATATTCCCCTGCTTGCGAACGTGAAATTGTTATATATAGGTGATTCCACACGAAAATAACACTTTTTTAAGAAATTAGACAAATCCCACGGTTTTTGTAGATTTTATTCATATTTATATAGTTATAAATCTCGCAAAATCGAATTTTTTTGAAAGATTTGAGGTAGAGGGGAATATCGAAACCAGTGATATAATATTGTTTAGTCATGTATATTAAACACTCTGTTAAAGAATTAGCACAATCGGTTGGAATACAGAGATTTTATTAACATTTATAGAAAAATCGTGTTTTTACCGCAAGAAACGACGATTTTTAAAATTGGACGATTTACACATACAAACCCACATTCCTCAGCATGCGAACGTGAAATTGTTGTTATATATAGGTGATTCCACATGAATTTAACACTTTTTTAAGAAATTAGACAAATCCCACGGAATTTGTAGATGTTATTCATATTTATATAGTTATAAATCTCGCAAAAACGAAATTTTTTGAAAGATTTTGGTTAGTGGGGAAAATCGAAACCAGTGACATAATAGTGTTTAGTCATGTATATTAAACACTCTGTGCAAGAATTAGCACAATCGGTTGGAATACAGATATTTTATTAACGTTTATAGAAAAATCGTGTTTTTACCGCAAGAAACGACGATTTATACAATTGGACGCTTTAGACAAACGAACCCATATTCCCCTGCATGCGAACGTGAAATTGTTGTTATATATAGGTCATTCCACACGAATTTAACACTTTTTTAAGAAATTAGACAAATCCCACGGAATTTGTAGATTTTATTGATATTTATATAGTTATAAAACTCGCAAAAACGAAATTTTTTGAAAGATTTTGGTTAGTGGGGAAAATCGAAACCGGTGACATAATACTGTTTAGTCATGTATATTAAACACTCTGTGAAAGAATTAGCACAATCGGTTGGAATACAGAGATTTTATTAACATTTATAGAAAAATCGAGTTTTTACCGCAAGAAACGACGATTTTTACAATTGGACGATTTACACATACAAACCCACATTCCCCTGCATGCGAACGTGATATTGTTGTTATATGTAGGTGATTCCACACGAAAATAACACTTTTTTAAGAAATAAGACAAATCCCACGGAATTTGTAGATTTAATTCATATTTATATAGCTATCAATCTCGCAAAAACGAATTTTTATGAAAGATTTGGGGTAGTGGGGAAAATCGAAACCAGTGATATAATACTGTTTAGTCATGTATAATAAACACTCTGTTAAAGAATTAGCACAATCGGTTGGAATACAGAGATTTTATTAACATTTATAGAAAAATCGTGTTTTTACCGCAAGAAACGACGATTTTTACAATTGGACGATTTACACATACAAACCCACATTCCTCAGCATGCGAACGTGAAATTGTTGTTATATATAGGTGATTCCAGACGAATTTAACACTTTTTTAAGAAATTAGACAAATCCCACGGAATTTGAAGATTTTATTCATAATTATGTTGTTAAAAATCACGCAAAAACGAAATTTTTTAAAGATTTTCGTTTGTGGGGAAAATCGAAACCGGTGACATAATACTGATTAGTCATGTATGCTAAACACTCTGTGAAAGGATTAGCACAATCGGTTGGAATACAGAGATTTTATGAACATTTATTAAAAAATCGTGTTTTTACCGCAAGAAACGACAATTTTTACAATTGGACGATTTACACATACAAACCAACATTCCCCTGCATGCGAACGTGAAATTGTTGTTATATATAGGTGATTCCTCAAGAATTTAACACTTTTTTTAAGAAATTAGACAAATCCCACGGAATTTGTAGATTTTATCTTAATTATGTAGTTAAAAATCTCGCAAAGACGAAATTTTTTGAAAGATTTTCGTTTGTGGGGAAAATCGAAACCAATGATATAATACTGTTTAGTCATGTATATTAAACACTCTGTGCAAGAATTAGCACAATCGGTTGGAATACAGAGATTTTATTAACGTTTATAGAAAAATCGTGTTTTTACCGCAAGAAACGACGATTTATACAATTGGACGCTTTAGACAAACGAACCCATATTCCCCTGCATGCGAACGTGAAATTGTTGTTATATATAGGTTATTTCAGACGAAAATAACACTTTTTTAAGAAATTAGACAAATCCCACGGAATTTGTATATTTTATTCATATTTATATAGTTATAAATCTCGCAAAAACGAATTTTTTTGAAAGATTTGGAGTAGTGGGGAAAATCGAAACCAGTGATATAATTCTGTTTAGTCATGTATATTAAACACTCTGTTAAAGAATTAGCACAATCGGTTGGAATACAGAGATTTTATTAACATTTATAGAAAAATCGTGTTTTTACCGCAAGAAACGACGATTTTTACAATTGGACGATTTACACATACAAACCCACATTCCCCTGCATGTGAACGTGATATTGTTGTTATATGTAGGTGATTCCACACGAAAATAACACTTTTTTAAGAAATTAGACAAATCCCACGGAATTTGTAGATTTTATTCATATTTATATAGTTATAAATCTCGCAAAAACGAATTTTTTTGAAAGATTTGGGGTAGTGGGGAAAATCGAAACCGGTGACATAATACTGTTTAGTCATGTATATTAAACACTCTGTTAAAGAACTAGCACAATCGGTTGGAATACAGAGGTTTTATTAACATTTATAGAAAAATTGTGTTTTTACCGCAAGAAACGACGATTTTTACAATTGGACGATTTACACATACAAACCCACATTCCTCAGCATGCGAACGTGAAATTGTTGTTATATATAGGTGATTCCACGCGAATTTAACACTTTTTTAAGAAATTAGACAAATCCCACGGAATTTGTGGATTTTATTGATAATTATGTTGTTAAAGTCTCGCAAAAACGAAATTTTTTAAAGATTTTCGTTTGTGGGGAAAATCGAAACCGGTGACATAATACTGTTTAGTCATGTATGCTAAACACTCTGTGAAAGGATTAGCACAATCGGTTGGAATACAGAGATTTTATGAACATTTATTAAAAAATCGTGTTTTTACCGCAAGAAACGACGATTTTTACAATTGGACCATTTACACATACAAACCAACATTCCCCTGCATGCGAACGTGATATTGTTGTTATATGTAGGTGATTCCACACGAAAATAACACTTTTTTAAGAAATAAGACAAATCCCACGGAATTTGTAGATTTTATCTTAATTATGTAGTTAAAAATCTCGCAAAGACGAAATTTTTTGAAAGATTTTCGTTTGTGGGGAAAATCGAAACCAATGATATAATACTGTTTAGTCATGTATATTAAACACTCTGTGCAAGAATTAGTACAATCGGTTCGAATACAGAGATTTTATTAACGTTTATAGAAAAATCGTGTTTTTACCGCAAGAAACGACGATTTATACAATTGGACGCTTTAGACAAACGAACCCATATTCCCCTGCATGCGAACGTGAAATTGTTGTTATATATAGGTGATTTCAGACGAAAATAACACTTTTTTAAGAAATTAGACAAATCCCACGGAATTTGTATATTTTATTCATATTTATATAGTTATAAATCTCGCAAAAACGAATTTTTTTGAAAGATTTGGAGTAGTGGGGAAAATCGAAACAAGTGATATAATTCTTTTTAGTCATGTATATTAAACACTCTGTTAAAGAATTAGCACAATCGGTTGGAATACAGAGATTTTATTAACATTTATAGAAAAATCGTGTTTTTACCGCAAGAAACGACGATTTTTACATTTGGACGATTTATTCATACAAACCCACTTTCCTCAGCATGCGAACGTGAAATTATTGTTATATATAGGTGATTCCACACGAATTTAACACTTTTTTAAGAAATTAGACAAATCCCACGGAATTTGTAGATTTTATTCATATTTATATAGTTATAAATCTCGCAAAAACGAAATTTTTTGAAAGATTTTGGTTAGTGGGGAAAATCGAAACCAGTGACATAATACTGTTTAGTCATGTATATTCAACACTCTGTGCAAGAATTAGCACAATCGGTTGGAATACAGAGATTTTATTAACGTTTATAGAAAAATCGTGTTTTTACCGCAAGTAACGACGATTTATACAATTTGACGCTTTAGACAAACGAACCCATATTCCCCTGCTTGCGAACGTGAAATTGTTATATATAGGTGATTCCACACGAAAATAACACTTTTTTAAGAAATTAGACAAATCCCACGGTTTTTGTAGATTTTATTCATATTTATATAGTTATAAATCTCGCAAAATCGAATTTTTTTGAAAGATTTGAGGTAGAGGGGAAAATCGAAACCAGTGATATAATATTGTTTAGTCATGTATATTAAACACTCTGTTAAAGAATTAGCACAATCGGTTGGAATACAGAGATTTTATTAACATTTATAGAAAAATCGTGTTTTTACCGCAAGAAACGACGATTTTTAAAATTGGACGATTTACACATACAAACCCACATTCCTCAGCATGCGAACGTGAAATTGTTGTTATATATAGGTGATTCCACATGAATTTAACACTTTTTTAAGAAATTAGACAAATCCCACGGAATTTGTAGATGTTATTCATATTTATATAGTTATAAATCTCGCAAAAACGAAATTTTTTGAAAGATTTTGGTTAGTGGGGAAAATCGAAACCAGTGACATAATAGTGTTTAGTCATGTATATTAAACACTCTGTGCAAGAATTAGCACAATCGGTTGGAATACAGATATTTTATTAACGTTTATAGAAAAATCGTGTTTTTACCGCAAGAAACGACGATTTATACAATTGGACGCTTTAGACAAACGAACCCATATTCCCCTGCATGCGATCGTGAAATTGTTGTTATATATAGGTCATTCCACACGAATTTAACACTTTTTTAAGAAATTAGACAAATCCCACGGAATTTGTAGATTTTATTGATATTTATATAGTTATAAAACTCGCAAAAACGAAATTTTTTGAAAGATTTTGGTTAGTGGGGAAAATCGAAACCGGTGACATAATACTGTTTAGTCATGTATATTAAACACTCTGTGAAAGAATTAGCACAATCGGTTGGAATACAGAGATTTTATTAACATTTATAGAAAAATCGAGTTTTTACCGCAAGAAACGACGATTTTTACAATTGGACGATTTACACATACAAACCCACATTCCCCTGCATGCGAACGTGATATTGTTGTTATATGTAGGTGATTCCACACGAAAATAACACTTTTTTAAGAAATAAGACAAATCCCACGGAATTTGTAGATTTTATTCATATTTATATAGCTATCAATCTCGCAAAAACGAATTTTTATGAAAGATTTGGGGTAGTGGGGAAAATCGAAACCAGTGATATAATACTGTTTAGTCATGTATAATAAACACTCTGTTAAAGAATTAGCACAATCGGTTGGAATACAGAGATTTTATTAACATTTATAGAAAAATCGTGTTTTTACCGCAAGAAACGACGATTTTTACAATTGGACGATTTACACATACAAACCCACATTCCTCAGCATGCGAACGTGAAATTGTTGTTATATATAGGTGATTCCAGACGAATTTAACACTTTTTTAAGAAATTAGACAAATCCCACGGAATTTGAAGATTTTATTCATAATTATGTTGTTAAAAATCACGCAAAAACGAAATTTTTTAAAGATTTTCGTTTGTGGGGAAAATCGAAACCGGTGACATAATACTGATTAGTCATGTATGCTAAACACTCTGTGAAAGGATTAGCACAATCGGTTGGAATACAGAGATTTTATGAACATTTATTAAAAAATCGTGTTTTTACCGCAAGAAACGACAATTTTTACAATTGGACGATTTACACATACAAACCAACATTCCCCTGCATGCGAACGTGAAATTGTTGTTATATATAGGTGATTCCTCAAGAATTTAACACTTTTTTTAAGAAATTAGACAAATCCCACGGAATTTGTAGATTTTATCTTAATTATGTAGTTAAAAATCTCGCAAAGACGAAATTTTTTGAAAGATTTTCGTTTGTGGGGAAAATCGAAACCAATGATATAATACTGTTTAGTCATGTATATTAAACACTCTGTGCAAGAATTAGCACAATCGGTTGGAATACAGAGATTTTATTAACGTTTATAGAAAAATCGTGTTTTTACCGCAAGAAACGACGATTTATACAATTGGACGCTTTAGACAAACGAACCCATATTCCCCTGCATGCGAACGTGAAATTGTTGTTATATATAGGTTATTTCAGACGAAAATAACACTTTTTTAAGAAATTAGACAAATCCCACGGAATTTGTATATTTTATTCATATTTATATAGTTATAAATCTCGCAAAAACGAATTTTTTTGAAACATTTGGGGTATTGGGGAAAATCGAAACCAGTGATATAATACTGTTTAGTCATATATATTAAACACTCTGTTAAAGAATTAGCACAATCGGTTGGAATACAGAGATTTTATTAACATTTATAGAAAAATCGTGTTTTTACCGCAAGAAACGACGATTTATACAATTGGACGCTTTAGACAAACGAGCCCATATTCCCCTGCATGCGAACGTGAAATTGTTGTTATATATAGGTGATTCCACACGAATTTAACACTTTTATAAGAAATTAGACAAATGCCACGGAATTTGTAGATTTTATTGATATTTATATAGTTATAAATCTCGCAAAAACGAAAATTTTTGAAAGATTTTGGGTAGTGGGGAAAATCGAAACCAGTGATATAATACTGTTTAGTCATGTATATTCAACACTCTGTGAAAGAATTAGCACAATCGGTTGGAATACAGAGATTTTATTAACATTTATAGAAAAATCGTGTTTTTACCGCAAGAAACGACGATTTTTTCAATTCGACGATTTACACATACAAACCCACATTCCCCACCATCGAACGTGAAATTGTTGTTATATATAGGTGATTCCACACGAATTTAACACTTTTTTAAGAAATTAGACACATCCCACGGAATTTGTAGATTTTATTAATATTGATATAGTTATTAATCTCGCAAAAACGAAATTTTTTGAAAGATTTTGGTTAGTGGGGAAAATCGAAACCGGTGACATAATACTGTTTAGTCATGTATATTAAACACTCTGTTAAAGAATTAGCACAATCGGTTGGAATACAGAGATTTTATTAACATTTATAGAAAAATCGTGTTTTTACCGCAAGAAACGACGATTTTTACAATTGGACGATTTACACATACAAACCCACATTCCCCTGCATGCGAACGTGATATTGTTGTTATATGTAGGTGATTCCACACGAATTTAACACTTTTTTAAGAAATTAGACAAATCCCACGGAATTTGTAGATTTTATTCATATTTATATAGTTATCAATCTCGCAAAAACGAATTTTTTTGAAAGATTTGGGGTGTTGGGGAAAATCGAAACCAGTGATATAATACTGTTTAGTCATGTATATTAAACACTCTGTTAAAGAATTAGCACAATCGGTTGGAATACAGAGATTTTATTAACATTTATAGAAAAATCGTGTTTTTACCGCAAGAAACGACGATTTATACAATTGGACGCTTTAGACAAACGAACCCATATTCCCCTGCATGCGAACGTGAAATTGTTATATATAGGTGATTCCACACGAATTTAACACTTTTATAAGAAATTAGACAAATGCCACGGAATTTGTAGATTTTATTGATATTTATATAGTTATAAATCTCGCAAAAACGAAAATTTTTTAAAGATTTTGGGTAGTGGGGAAAATCGAAACCAGTGACATATTACTGTTTAGTCATGTATATTAAACACTCTATGAAAGAATTAGCACAATCGGTTGGAATACAGAGATTTTATTAACATTTATAGAAAAATCGTGTTTTTACCGCAAGAAACGACGATTTTTACAATTGGACGATTTACACATACAAACCCACATTCCCCTGCATGCGAACGTGAAATTGTTGTTATATATAGGTGATTCCACACGAAAATAACACTTTTTTAAGAAATTAGATAAATCCCACGCAATTTGTATATTTTATTTATATTCATATAGTTATAAATCTCCCAAAAACGAATTTTTTTGAAAGATTTGGAGTAGTGGGGAAAATCTAAACCAGTGATATAATACTGTTTAGTCATGTATATTAAACACTCTGTTAAAGAATTAGCACAATCGGTTGGAATACAGAGATTTTATTAACATTTATAGAAAAATCGTGTTTTTACCGCAAGAAACGACGATTTTTACAATTGGACGATTTACACAACAAACCCACATTCCTCAGCATGCGAACGTGAAATTGTTGTTATATATAGGTGATTCCACACGAATTTAACACTTTTTTAAGAAATTAGACAAATCCCACGGAATTTGTAGATTTTATTGATATTTATATAGTTATAAATATCGCAAAACGAAATTTTTTGAAAGATTTGGTTAGTGGGGAAAATCGAAACCGTGACATAATACTGTTTAGTCATGTATATTAAACACTCTGTGAAAGAACTAGCACAATCGTTTGGAATACAGAGATTTTATTAACATTTATAGAAAAATCGTGTTTTTACCGCAAGAAACGACGATTTTTACAATTGGACGATTTACACATACAAACCCACATTCCCCTGCATGCGAACGTGATATTGTTGTTATATGTAGGTGATTCCACACGAAAATAACACTTTTTTAAGAAATTAGACAAATCCCACGGAATTTGTAGATTTTATTCATATTTATATAGTTATAAATCTCGCAAAAACAAATTTTTTTGAAAGATTTGGGGTAGTGGGGAAAATCGAAACCGGAGACATAATACTGTTTAGTCATGTATATTAAACACTCTGTTAAAGAATTAGCACAATCGGTTGGAATACGGAGGTTTTATTAACATTTATAGAAAAATTGTGTTTTTACCGCAAGAAACGACGATTTTTACAATTGGACGATTTACACATACAAACCCACATTCCTCAGCATGCGAACGTGAAATTGTTGTTATATATAGGTGATTCCACGCGAATTTAACACTTTTTTAAGAAATTAGACAAATCCCACGGAATTTGTGGATTTTATTGATAATTATGTTGTTAAAGTCTCGCAAAAACGAAATTTTTTAAAGATTTTCGTTTGTGGGGAAAATCGAAGCCGGTGACATAATACTGTTTAGTCATGTATATTAAACACTCTGTGAAAGGATTAGCACAATCGGTTGGAATACAGAGATTTTATTAACATTTATTAAAAAATCGTGTTTTTACCGCAAGAAACGACGATTTTTACAATTGGACCATTTACACATACAAACCAACATTCCCCTGCATGCGAACGTGAAATTGTTGTTATATATAGGTGATTCCACAAGAATTTAACACTTTTTTAAGAAATTAGACAAATCCCACGGAATTTGTAGATTTTATCTTAATTATGTAGTTAAAAATCTCGCAAAGACGAAATTTTTTGAAAGATTTTCGTTTGTGGGGAAAATCGAAACCAATGATATAATACTGTTTAGTCATGTATATTAAACACTCTGTGCAAGAATTAGCACAATCGGTTGGAATAGAGAGATTTTATTAACGTTTATAGAAAAATCGTGTTTTTACCGCAAGAAACGACGATTTATACAATTGGACGCTTTAGACAAACGAACCCATATTCCCCTGCATGCGAACGTGAAATTGTTGTTATATATAGGTGATTTCAGACGAAAATAACACTCTTTTAAGAAATTAGACAAATCCCACGGAATTTGTATATTTTATTCATATTTATATAGTTATAAATCTCGCAAAAACGAATTTTTTTGAAAGATTTGGAGTAGTGGGGAAAATCGAAACCAGTGATATAATTCTGTTTAGTCATGTATATTAAACACTCTGTTAAAGAATTAGCACAATCGGTTGGAATACAGAGATTTTATTAACGTTTATAGAAAAATCGTGTTTTTACCGCAAGTAACGACGATTTATACAATTTGACGCTTTAGACAAACGAACCCTTATTCCCCTGCATGCGAACGTGAAATTGTTATATATAGGTGATTCCACACGAAAATAACACTTTTTTAAGAAATTAGACAAATCCCACGGTTTTTGTAGATTTTATTCATATTTATATAGTTATAAATCTCGCAAAATCGAATTTTTTTGAAAGATTTGGGGTACTGGGGAAAATCGAAACCAGTGATATAATATTGTTTAGTCATGTATATTTAATACTCTGTGAAAGAATTAGCACAATCGGTTGGAATACAGAGATTTTATTAACATTTATAGAAAAATCGTGTTTTTACCGCAAGAAACGACGATTTTTAAAATTGGACGATTTACACATACAAACCCACATTCCTCAGCATGCGAACGTGAAATTGTTGTTATATATAGGTGATTCCACACGAATTTAACACTTTTTTAAGAAATTAGACAAATCCCACGGAATTTGTAGATGTTATTCATATTTATATAGTTACAAATCTCGCAAAAACGAAATTTTTTGAAAGATTTTGGTTAGTGGGGAAAATCGAAACCAGTGACATAATAGTGTTTAGTCATGTATATTAAACACTCTGTGCAAGAATTAGCACAATCGGTTGGAATACAGAGATTTTATTAACGTTTATAGAAAAATCGTGTTTTTACCGCAAGAAACGACGATTTATACAATTGGACGCTTTAGACAAACGAACCCATATTCCCCTGCATGCGAACGTGAAATTGTTGTTATATATAGGTCATTCCACACGAATTTAACACTTTTTTAAGAAATTAGACAAATCCCACGGAATTTGTAGATTTTATTGATATTTATATAGTTATAAAACTCGCAAAAACGAAATTTTTTGAAAGATTTTGGTTAGTGGGGAAAATCGAAACCGGTGACATAATACTGTTTAGTCATGTATATTAAACACTCTGTGAATGAATTAGCACAATCGGTTGGAATACAGAGATTTTATTAACATTTATAAAAAAATCGTGTTTTTTCCGCAAGAAACGACGATTTATACAATTGGACGCTTTAGACAAACGAACCCATATTCCCCTGCATGCGAACGTGAAATTGTTGTTATATATAGGTGATTTCAGACGAAAATAACACTTTTATAAGAAATTAGACAAATCCCACGGAATTTGTATATTTTATTCATATCTATATAGTTATAAATCTCGCAAAAACGAATTTTTTTGAAAGATTTGGAGTAGTTTGGAAAATCGAAACCAGTGATATAATTCTGTTTAGTCATGTATATTAAACACTCTGTTAAAGAATTAGCACAATCGGTTGGAATACAGAGATTTTATTAAC
Organism: Periplaneta americana; assembly: GCF_040183065.1. Classification (NCBI taxonomy): domain Eukaryota; kingdom Metazoa; phylum Arthropoda; class Insecta; order Blattodea; family Blattidae; genus Periplaneta; species Periplaneta americana. The sequence continues at coordinate 87,560,576 of NC_091130.1, read as the reverse complement.
ATTTATAGAAAAATCGTGTTTTTACCGCAAGAAACGACGATTTTTACATTTGGACGATTTATTCATACAAACCCACATTCCTCAGCATGCGAACGTGAAATTGTTGTTATATATAGGTGATTCCACACGAATTTAAAACTTTTTTAAGAAATTAGACAAATCCCACGGAATTTGTAGATTTTATTCATATTTATATAGTCATAAATCTCGCAAAAACGAAATTTTTTGAAAGATTTTGGTTAGTGGGGAAAATCGAAACCAGTGACATAATACTGTTTAGTCATCTATATTCAACACTCTGTGCAAGAATTAGCACAATCGGTTGGAATACAGAGTTTTTATTAACGTTTATAGAAAAATCGTGTTTTTACCGCAAGTAACGACGATTTATACAATTTGACGCTTTAGACAAACGAACCCATATTCCCATGCATGCGAACGTGAAATTGTTATATATAGGTGATTCCACACGAAAATAACACTTTTTTAAGAAATTAGACAAATCCCACGGTTTTTGTAGATTTTATTCATATTTATATAGTTATAAATCTCGCAAAATCGAATTTTTTTGAAAGATTTGGGGTAGTGGGGAAAACCGAAACCAGTGATATAATATTGTTTAGTCATGTATATTAAACACTCTGTTAAAGAATTAGCACAATCGGTTGGAATACAGAGATTTTATTAACATTTATAGAAAAATCGTGTTTTTACCGCAAGAAACGACGATTTTTAAAATTGGACGATTTACACATACAAACCCACATTCCTCAGCATGCGAACGTGAAATTGTTGTTATATATAGGTGATTCCACACGAATTTAACACTTTTTTAAGAAATTAGACAAATCCCACGGAATTTGTAGATGTTATTCATATTTATATAGTTATAAATCTCGCAAAAACGAAATTTTTTGAAAGATTTTGGTTAGTGGGGAAAATCGAAACCAGTGACATAATAGTGTTTAGTCATGTATATTAAACACTCTATGCAAGAATTAGCACAATCGGTTGGAATACAGAGATTTTATTAACGTTTATAGAAAAATCATGTTTTTACCGCAAGAAACGACGATTTATGCAATTGGACGCTTTAGACAAACGAACCCATATTCCCCTGCATGCGAACGTGAAATTGTTGTTATATATAGGTCATTCCACACGAATTTAACACTTTTTTAAGAAATTAGACAAATCCCACGGAATTTGTAGATTTTATTGATATTTAAATAGTTATAAAACTCGCAAAAACGAAATTTTTTGAAAGATTTTGGTTAATGTGGAAAATCGAAACCGGTGACATAATACTGTTTAGTTATGTACATTAAACACTCTGTGAAAGAATTAGCACAATCGGTTGGAATACTGAGATTTTATTAACATTTATAGAAAAATCGTGTTTTTACCGCAAGAAACGACGATTTTTACATTTGGACGATTTATTCATACAAACCCACATTCCTCAGCATGCGAACGTGAAATTATTGTTATATATAGGTGATTCCACACGAATTTAACACTTTTTTAAGAAATTAGACAAATCCCACGGAATTTGTAGATGTTATTGATATTTATATAGTTATAAATCTCGCAAAAACGAATTTTTTTTAAAGATTTTGGGTAGTGGGGAAAATCGAAACCAGTGATATAATACTGTTTAGTCATGTATATTAAACACTCTGTGAAAGAATTAGCACAATCGGTTGGAATACTGAGATTTTATTAACATTTATAGAAAAATCGTGTTTTTACCGCAAGAAATGACGATTTTTACAATTGGACGATTTACACATACAAACCCACATTCCCCTGCATGCGAACGTGATATTGTTGTTATATGTAGGTGATTCCACACCAAAATAACACTTTTTTAAGAAATAAGACAAATCCCACGGAATTTGTAGATTTTATTCATATTTATATAGTTATAAATCTCGCAAAAACGAAATTTTTTGAAAGATTTTGGTTAGTGGGGAAAATCGAAACCAGTGACATAATAGTGTTTAGTCATGTATATTAAACACTCTGTGCAAGAATTAGCACAATCGGTTGGAATACAGAGATTTTATTAACGTTTATAGAAAAATCGTGTTTTTACCGCAAGAAACGACGATTTATACAATTGGACGCTTTAGACAAACGAACCCATATTCCCCTGCATGCGAACGTGAAATTGTTGTTATATATAGGTCATTCCACACGAATTTAACACTTTTTTAAGAAATTAGACAATTCCCACGGAATTTGTAGATTTTATTGATATTTATATAGTTATAAATCTCGCAAAAACGAAATTTTTTGAAAGATTTTGGTTAGTGGGGAAAATCGAAACCGGTGACATAATACTGTTTAGTTATGTATATTAAACACTCTGTGAAAGAATTAGCACAATCGGTTGGAATACTGAGATTTTATTAACATTTATAGAAAAATCGTGTTTTTACCGCAAGAAACGACGATTTTTACATTTGGACGATTTATTCATACAAACCCACATTCCTCAGCATGCGAACGTGAAATTATTGTTATATATAGGTGATTCCACACGAATTTAACACTTTTTTAAGAAATTAGACAAATCCCACGGAATTTGTAGATTTTATTCATATTTATATAGTTATAAATCTCGCAAAAACAAAATTTTTTGAAAGATTTTGGTTAGTGGGGAAAATCGAAACCAGTGACATAATACTGTTTAGTCATGTATATTCAACACTCTGTGCAAGAATTAGCACAATCGGTTGGAATACGGAGATTTTATTAACGTTTATAGAAAAATCGTGTTTTTACCGCAAGTAACGACGATTTATACAATTTGACGCTTTAGACAAACGAACCCATATTCCCCTGCATGCGAACGTGAAATTGTTATATATAGGTGATTCCACACGAAAATAACACTTTTTTAAGAAATTAGACAAATCCCACGGTTTTTGTAGATTTTATTCATATTTATATAGTTATAAATCTCGCAAAATCGAATTTTTTTGAAAGATTTGGGGTAGTGGGGAAAATCGAAACCAGTGATATAATATTGTTTAGTCATGTATATTAAACACTCTGTTAAAGAATTAGCACAATCGGTTGGAATACAGAGATTTTATTAACATTTATAGAAAAATCGTGTTTTTACCGCAAGAAACGACGATTTTTAAAATTGGACGATTTACACATACAAACCCACATTCCTCAGCATGCGAACGTGAAATTGTTGTTATATATAGGTGATTCCACATGAATTTAACACTTTTTTAAGAAATTAGACAAATCCCACGGAAAATGTAGATGTTATTCATATTTATATAGTTATAAATCTCGCAAAAACGAAATTTTTTGAAAGATTTTGGTTAGTGGGGAAAATCGAAACCAGTGACATAATAGTGTTTAGTCATGTATATTAAACACTCTGTGCAAGAATTAGCACAATCGGTTGGAATAGAGAGATTTTATTAACGTTTATAGAAAAATCGTGTTTTTACCGCAAGAAACAACGATTTATACAATTGGACGCTTTAGACAAACGAACCCATATTCCCCTGCATGCGAACGTGAAATTGTTGTTATATATAGGTCATTCCACACGAATTTAACACTTTTTTAAGAAATTAGACAAATCCCACGGAATTTGTAGATTTTATTGATATTTATATAGTTATAAAACTCGCAAAAACGAAATTTTTTGAAAGATTTTGGTTAGTGGGGAAAATCGAAACCGGTGACATAATACTGTTTAGTCATGTATATTAAACACTCTGTGAAAGAATTAGCGCAATCGGTTGGAATACAGAGATTTTATTAACATTTATAGAAAAATCGAGTTTTTACCGCAAGAAACGACGATTTTTACAATTGGACGATTTACACATACAAACCCACATTCCCCTGCATGCGAACGTGATATTGTTGTTATATGTAGGTGATTCCACACGAAAATAACACTTTTTTAAGAAATAAGACAAATCCCACGGAATTTGTAGATTTTATTCATATTTATATAGCTATCAATCTCGCAAAAACGAATTTTTATGAAAGATTTGGGGTAGTGGGGAAAATCGAAACCAGTGATATAATACTGTTTAGTCATGTATAATAAACACTCTGTTAAAGAATTAGCACAATCGGTTGGAATACAGAGATTTTATTAACATTTATAGAAAAATCGTGTTTTTACCGCAAGAAACGACGATTTTTACAATTGGACGATTTACACATACAAACCCACATTCCTCAGCATGCGAACGTGAAATTGTTGTTATATATAGGTGATTCCAGACGAATTTAACACTTTTTTAAGAAATTAGACAAATCCCACGGAATTTGAAGATTTTATTCATAATTATGTTGTTAAAAATCTCGCAAAAACGAAATTTTTTAAAGATTTTCGTTTGTGGGGAAAATCGAAACCGGTGACATAATACTGATTAGTCATGTATGCTAAACACTCTGTGAAAGGATTAGCACAATCGGTTGGAATACAGAGATTTTATGAACATTTATTAAAAAATCGTGTTTTTACCGCAAGAAACGACAATTTTTACAATTGGACGATTTACACATACAAACCAACATTCCCCTGCATGCGAACGTGATATTGTTGTTATATATAGGTGATTCCACAAGAATTTAACACTTTTTTTAAGAAATTAGACAAATCCCACGGAATTTGTAGATTTTATCTTAATTATGTAGTTAAAAATCTCGCAAAGACGAAATTTTTTGAAAGATTTTCGTTTGTGGGGAAAATCGAAACCAATGATATAATACTGTTTAGTCATGTATATTAAACACTCTGTGCAAGAATTAGCACAATCGGTTGGAAAACAGAGATTTTATTAACGTTTATAGAAAAATCGTGTTTTTACCGCAAGAAACGACGATTTATACAATTGGACGCTTTAGACAAACGAACCCATATTCCCCTGCATGCGAACGTGATATTGTTGTTATATGTAGGTGATTCCACACGAAAATAACACTTTTTTAAGAAATTAGACAAATCCCACGGAATTTGTAGATTTTATTCATATTTATATATAGTTATAAATCTCGCAAAAACGAATTTTTTTGAAAGATTAGGGGTATTGGGGAAAATCGAAACCAGTGATATAATACTGTTTAGTCATGTATATTAAACACTCTGTTAAAGAATTAGCACAATCGGTTGGAATACAGAGATTTTATTAACATTTATAGAAAAATCGTGTTTTTACCGCAAGAAACGACGATTTTTACAATTGGACGATTTACACAAACAAACCCACATTCCTCAGCATGCGAACGTGAAATTGTTGTTATATATAGGTGATTCCTCACGAATTTAACACTTTTTTAGAAATTAGACAAATCCCACGGAATTTGTAGATTTTATTGATATTTATATAGTTATAAATATCGCAAAAACGAAATTTTTTGAAAGTTTTTGGTTAGTGGGGAAATTCGAAACCGTGACATAATACTGTTTAGTCATGTATATTAAACACTCTGTGAAAGAACTAGCACAATCGGTTGGAATACAGAGATTTTATTAACATTTATAGAAAAATCGTGTTTTTACCGCAAGAAACGACGATTTTTACAATTGGACGATTTACACATACAAACCCACATTCCCCTGCATGCGAACGTGATATTGTTGTTATATGTAGGTGATTCCACACGAAAATAACACTTTTTTAAGAAATTAGACAAATCCCACGGAATTTGTAGATTTTATTGATATTTATATAGTTATAAATCTCGCAAAAACGAATTTTTTTGAAAGATTTGGGGTAGTGGGGAAAATCGAAACCGGTGACATAATACTGTTTAGTCATGTATATTAAACACTCTGTTAAAGAATTAGCACAATCGGTTGGAATACAGAGGTTTTATTAACATTTATAGAAAAATTGTGTTTTTACCGCAAGAAACGACGATTTTTACAATTGGACGATTTACACATACAAACCCACATTCCTCAGCATGCGAACGTGAAATTGTTGTTATATATAGGTGATTCCACACGAATTTAACACTTTTTTAAGAAATTAGACAAATCCCACGGAATTTGTTGATGTAATTGATATTTATATAGTTATAAATCTCGCAAAAACGAAATTTTTTAAAGATTTTGGTTAGTGGGGAAAATCGAAACCAGTGACATAATACTGTTTAGTCATGTATATTAAACACTCTGCGCAAGAATTAGCACAATCGGTTGGAATACAGAGGTTTTATTAACGTTTATAGAAAAATCGTATTTTTACAGCAAGAAACGACGTTTTTACAATTGGACGATTTACACATACAAACCCACATTCCCCTGCATGCGAACGTGATATTGTTGTTATATGTAGGTGATTCCACACGAAAATAACACTTTTTTAAGAAATTAGACAAATCCCACGGATTTTGTAGATTTTATTGATATTTATATAGTTATAAATCTCGCAAAAACGAAAATTTTTGAAAGATTTTGGGTAGTGGGGAAAATCGAAACCAGTGATATAATACTGTTTAGTCATGTATATTCAACACTCTGTGAAAGAATTAGCACAATCGGTTGGAATACAGAGATTTTATTAACATTTATAGAAAAATCGTGTTTTTACCGCAAGAAACGACGATTTTTTCAATTCGACGATTTACACATACAAACCCACATTCCCCACCATCGAACGTGAAATTGTTGTTATATATAGGTGATTCCACACGAATTTAACACTTTTTTAGAAATTAGACACATCCCACGGAATTTGTAGATTTTATTGATATTGATATAGTTATTAATCTCGCAAAAACGAAATTTTTTGAAAGATTTTGGTTAGTGGGGAAAATCGAAACCGGTGACATAATACTGTTTAGTCATGTATATTAAACACTCTGTTAAAGAATTAGCACAATCGGTTGGAATACAGAGATTTTATTAACATTTATAGAAAAATCGTGTTTTTACCGCAAGAAACGACGATTTTTACAATTGGACGATTTACACATACAAACCCACATTCCCCTGCATGCGAACGTGATATTGTTGTTATATGTAGGTGATTCCACACGAATTTAACACTTTTTTAAGAAATTAGACAAATCCCACGGAATTTGTAGATTTTATTCATATTTATATAGTTATCAATCTCGCAAAAACGAATTTTTTTGAAAGATTTGGGGTGTTGGGGAAAATCGAAACCAGTGATATAATACTGTTTAGTCATGTATATTAAACACTCTGTTAAAGAATTAGCACAATCGGTTGGAATACAGAGATTTTATTAACATTTATAGAAAAATCGTGTTTTTACCGCAAGAAACGACGATTTATACAATTGGACGCTTTAGACAAACGAACCCATATTCCCCTGCATGCGAACGTGAAATTGTTATATATAGGTGATTCCACACGAATTTAACACTTTTATAAGAAATTAGACAAATGCCACGGAATTTGTAGATTTTATTGATATTTATATAGTTATAAATCTCGCAAAAACGAAATTTTTTGAAAGATTTTGGTTAGTGGGGAAAATCGAAACCGTGACATAATACTGTTTAGTCATGTATATTAAACACTCTGTTAAAGAATTAGCACAATCGGTTGGAATACAGAGATTTTATTAACATTTATAGAAAAATCGTGTTTTTACCGCAAGAAACGACGATTTTTACAATTGGACGATTTACACAAACAAACCCACATTCCTCAGCATGCGAACGTGAAATTGTTGTTATATATAGGTGATTCCACACGAATTTAACACTTTTTTAAGAAATTAGACAAATCCCACGGAATTTGTAGATTTTATTGATATTTATATAGTTATAAATAACGCAAAAACGAAATTTTTTGAAAGATTTTGGTTAGTGGGGAAAATCGAAACCGTGACATAATACTGTTTAGTCATGTATATTAAACACTCTGTGAAAGAACTAGCACAATCGGTTGGAATACAGAGATTTTATTAACATTTATAGAAAAATCGTGTTTTTACCGCAAGAAACGACGATTTTTACAATTGGACGATTTACACATACAAACCCACATTCCCCTGCATGCGAACGTGATATTGTTGTTATATGTAGGTGATTCCACACGAAAATAACACTTTTTTAAGAAATTAGACAAATCCCACGGAATTTGTAGATTTTATTCATATTTATATTGTTATAAATCTCGCAAAAACAAATTTTTTTGAAAGATTTGGGGTAGTGGGGAAAATCGAAACCGGTGACATAATACTGTTTAGTCATGTATATTAAACACTCTGTTAAAGAATTAGCACAATCGGTTGGAATACGGAGGTTTTATTAACATTTATAGAAAAATTGTGTTTTTACCGCAAGAAACGACGATATTTACAATTGGACGATTTACACATACAAACCCACATTCCTCAGCATGCGAACGTGAAATTGTTGTTATATATAGGTGATTCCACGCGAATTTAACACTTTTTTAAGAAATTAGACAAATCCCACGGAATTTGTGGATTTTATTGATAATTATGTTGTTAAAGTCTCGCAAAAACGAAATTTTTTAAAGATTTTCGTTTGTGGGGAAAATCGAAGCCGGTGACATAATACTGTTTAGTCATGTATATTAAACACTCTGTGAAAGGATTAGCACAATCGGTTGGAATACAGAGATTTTATTAACATTTATTAAAAAATCGTGTTTTTACCGCAAGAAACGACGATTTTTACAATTGGACCATTTACACATACAAACCAACATTCCCCTGCATGCGAACGTGAAATTGTTGTTATATATAGGTGATTCCACAAGAATTTAACACTTTTTTAAGAAATTAGACAAATCCCACGGAATTTGTAGATTTTATCTTAATTATGTAGTTAAAAATCTCGCAAAGACGGAATTATTTGAAAGATTTTCGTTTGTGGGGAAAATCGAAACCAATGATATAATACTGTTTAGTCATGTATATTAAACACTCTGTGCAAGAATTAGCACAATCGGTTGGAATAGAGAGATTTTATTAACGTTTATAGAAAAATCGTGTTTTTACCGCAAGAAACGACGATTTATACAATTGGACGCTTTAGACAAACGAACCCATATTCCCCTGCATGCGAACGTGAAATTGTTGTTATATATAGGTGATTCCACACGAATTTAACACTTTTATAAGAAATTAGACAAATCCCACGGAATTTGTAGATTTTATTCATATTTATATAGTTATAAATCTCGCAAAAACGAATTTTTTTGAAAGATTTGGAGTAGTGGGGAAAATCGAAACCAGTGATATAATTCTGTTTAGTCATGTATATTAAACACTCTGTTAAAGAATTAGCACAATCGGTTGGAATACAGAGATTTTATTAACATTTATAGAAAAATCGTGTTTTTACCGCAAGAAACGGCGATTTTTACATTTGGACGATTTATTCATACAAACCCACATTCCTCAGCATGCGAACGTGAAATTGTTGTTATATATAGGTGATTCCACACGAATTTAACACTTTTTTAAGAAATTAGACAAATCCCACGGAATTTGTAGATTTTATTCATATTTATATAGTTATAAATCTCGCAAAAACGAAATTTTTTGAAAGATTTTGGTTAGTGGGGAAAATCGAAACCAGTGACATAATACTGTTTAGTCATGTATATTAAACACTCTGTTAAAGAATTAGCACAATCGGTTGGAATACAGAGATTTTATTAACGTTTATAGAAAAATCGTGTTTTTACCGCAAGTAACGACGATTTATACAATTTGACGCTTTAGACAAACGAACCCTTATTCCCCTGCATGCGAACGTGATATTGTTATATATAGGTGATTCCACACGAAAATAACACTTTTTTAAGAAATTAGACAAATCCCACGGTTTTTGTAGATTTTATTCATATTTATATAGTTATAAATCTCGCAAAATCGAATTTTTTTGAAAGATTTGGGGTACTGGGGAAAATCGAAACCAGTGATATAATATTGTTTAGTCATGTATATTAAATACTCTGTGAAAGAATTGGCACAATCGGTTGGAATACAGAGATTTTATTAACATTTATAGAAAAATCGTGTTTTTACCGCAAGAAACGACGATTTTTAAAATTGGACGATTTACACATACAAACCCACATTCCTCAGCATGCGAACGTGAAATTGTTGTTATATATAGGTGATTCCACACGAATTTAACACTTTTTTAAGAAATTAGACAAATCCCACGGAATTTGTAGATGTTATTCATATTTATATAGTTACAAATCTCGCAAAAACGAAATTTTTTGAAAGATTTTGGTTAGTGGGGAAAATCGAAACCAGTGACATAATAGTGTTTAGTCATGTATATTAAACACTCTGTGCAAGAATTAGCACAATCGGTTGGAATACAGAGATTTTATTAACGTTTATAGAAAAATCGTGTTTTTACCGCAAGAAACGACGATTTATACAATTGGACGCTTTAGACAAACGAACCCATATTCCCCTGCATGCGAACGTGAAATTGTTGTTATATATAGGTCATTCCACACGAATTTAACACTTTTTTAAGAAATTAGACAAATCCCACGGAATTTGTAGATTTTATTGATATTTATATAGTTATAAAACTCGCAAAAACGAAATTTTTTGAAAGATTTTGGTTAGTGGGGAAAATCGAAACCGGTGACATAATACTGTTTAGTCATGTATATTAAACACTCTGTGAATGAATTAGCACAATCGGTTGGAATACAGAGATTTTATTAACATTTATAGAAAAATCGTGTTTTTACCGCAAGAAACGACGATTTATACAATTGGACGCTTTAGACAAACGAACCCATATTCCCCTGCATGCGAACGTGAAATTGTTGTTATATATAGGTGATTTCAGACGAAAATAACACTTTTATAAGAAATTAGACAAATCCCACGGAATTTGTATATTTTATTCATATCTATATAGTTATAAATCTCGCAAAAACGAATTTTTTTGAAAGATTTGGAGTAGTTTGGAAAATCGAAACCAGTGATATAATTCTGTTTAGTCATGTATATTAAACACTCTGTTAAAGAATTAGCACAATCGGTTGGAATACAGAGATTTTATTAACATTTATAGAAAAATCGTGTTTTTACCGCAAGAAACGACGATTTTTACATTTGGACGATTTATTCATACAAACCCACATTCCTCAGCATGCGAACGTGAAATTGTTGTTATATATAGGTGATTCCACACGAATTTAAAACTTTTTTAAGAAATTAGACAAATCCCACGGAATTTGTAGATTTTATTCATATTTATATAGTCATAAATCTCGCAAAAACGAAATTTTTTGAAAGATTTTGGTTAGTGGGGAAAATCGAAACCAGTGACATAATACTGTTTAGTCATCTATATTCAACACTCTGTGCAAGAATTAGCACAATCGGTTGGAATACAGAGTTTTTATTAACGTTTATAGAAAAATCGTGTTTTTACCGCAAGTAACGACGATTTATACAATTTGACGCTTTAGACAAACGAACCCATATTCCCATGCATGCGAACGTGAAATTGTTATATATAGGTGATTCCACACGAAAATAACACTTTTTTAAGAAATTAGACAAATCCCACGGTTTTTGTAGATTTTATTCATATTTATATAGTTATAAATCTCGCAAAATCGAATTTTTTTGAAAGATTTGGGGTAGTAGGGAAAATCGAAACCAGTGATATAATATTGTTTAGTCATGTATATTAAACACTCTGTTAAAGAATTAGCACAATCGGTTGGAATACAGAGATTTTATTAACATTTATAGAAAAATCGTGTTTTTACCGCAAGAAACGACGATTTTTAAAATTGGACGATTTACACATACAAACCCACATTCCTCAGCATGCGAACGTGAAATTGTTGTTATATATAGGTGATTCCACACGAATTTAACACTTTTTTAAGAAATTAGACAAATCCCACGGAATTTGTAGATGTTATTCATATTTATATAGTTATAAATCTCGCAAAAACGAAATTTTTTTAAAGATTTTGGTTAGTGGGGAAAATCGAAACCAGTGACATAATAGTGTTTAGTCATGTATATTAAACACTCTATGCAAGAATTAGCACAATCGGTTGGAATACAGAGATTTTATTAACGTTTATAGAAAAATCATGTTTTTACCGCAAGAAACGACGATTTATGCAATTGGACGCTTTAGACAAACGAACCCATATTCCCCTGCATGCGAACGTGAAATTGTTGTTATATATAGGTCATTCCACACGAATTTAACACTTTTTTAAGAAATTAGACAAATCCCACGGAATTTGTAGATTTTATTGATATTTATATAGTTATAAAACTCGCAAAAACGAAATTTTTTGAAAGATTTTGGTTAATGTGGAAAATCGAAACCGGTGACATAATACTGTTTAGTTATGTACATTAAACACTCTGTTGAAAGAATTAGCACAATCGGTTGGAATACTGAGATTTTATTAACATTTATAGAAAAATCGTGTTTTTACCGCAAGAAACGACGATTTTTACAATTGGACGATTTACACATACAAACCCACATTCCCCCTGCATGCGAACGTGATATTGTTGTTATATGTAGGTGATTCCACACGAAAATAACACTTTTTTAAGAATAAGACAAATCCCACGGAATTTGTAAATTTTATTCATATTTATATAGCTATCAATCTCGCAAAAAACGAATTTTATGAAGATTTGGGGTAGTGGGGAAAATCGAAACCAGTGATATAATACTGTTTAGTCATGTATATAAACACTCTGTTAAAGAATTAGCACAATCGGTTGGAATACAGAGATTTTATTAACATTTATAAAAAAATCGTGTTTTTACCGCAAGAAACGACGATTATTACAATTGGACGATTTACACATACAAACCCACATTCCTCAGCATGCGAACGTGGAAATTGTTGTTATATATAGGTGATTCCACACGAATTTAACACTTTTTTAAGAAATTAGACAAATCCCACGGAATTTGAAGATTTTATTCATAATTATGTTGTTAAAAATCTCGCAAAAACGAAATTTTTTAAAGATTTTCGTTTGTGGGGAAAATCGAAACCGGTGACATAATACTGTTTAGTCATGTATGCTAACACTCTGTGAAAGGATTAGCACAATCGGTTGGAATACAGAGATTTTATGAACATTTATTAAAAAATCGTGTTTTTACCGCAAGAAACGACAAATTTTTTTACAATTGGACGATTTACACATACAAACCAACATTCCCCTGCATGCGAACGTGAAATTGTTGTTATATATAGGTGATTCCACACGAATTTAACACTTTTTTTAAGAAATTAGACAAATCCCACGGAATTTGTAGATGTTATTGATATTTATATAGTTAGAAATCTCGCAAAAACGAATTTTTTTTAAACATTTTGGTTAGTGGGGAAAATCGAAACCAGTGATATAATACTGTTTAGTCATGTATATTAAACACTCTGTGCAAGAATTAGCACAATCGGTTGGAATACAGAGGTTTTATTAACGTTTATAGAAAAATCGTGTTTTTACCGCAAGAAACGACGATTTTTACAATTGGACGATTTACACATACAAACCCACATTCCCCTGCATGCGAACGTGAAATTGTTGTTATATATAGGTTATTCCACACGAATTTAACACTTTTTTAAGAAATTAGACAAATCCCACGGAATTTGTAGATGTTATTCATATTTATATAGTTATAAATCTCGCAAAAACGAAATTTTTTGAAAGATTTTGGTTAGTGGGGAAAATCGAAACCAGTGACATAATAGTGTTTAGTCATGTATATTAAACACTCTGTGAATGAATTAGCACAATCGGTTGGAATACAGAGATTTTATTAACGTTTATAGAAAAATCGTGTTTTTACCGCAAGAAACGACGATTTATACAATTGGACGCTTTAGACAAACGAACCCATATTCCCCTGCATGCGAACGTGAAATTGTTGTTATATATAGGTCATTCCACACGAATTTAACACTTTTTTAAGAAATTAGACAAATCCCACGGAATTTGTAGATTTTATTGATATTTATATAGTTATAAAACTCGCAAAAACGAAATTTTTTGAAAGATTTTGGTTAGTGGGGAAAATCGAAACCGGTGACATAATACTGTTTAGTCATGTATATTAAACACTCTGTGAATGAATTAGCACAATCGGTTGGAATACAGAGATTTTATTAACATTTATAGAAAAATCGTGTTTTTACCGCAAGAAACGACGATTTATACAATTGGACGCTTTAGACAAACGAACCCATATTCCCCTGCATGCGAACGTGAAATTGTTGTTATATATAGGTGATTTCAGACGAAAATAACACTTTTATAAGAAATTAGACAAATCCCACGGAATTTGTATATTTTATTCATATCTATATAGTTATAAATCTCGCAAAAACGAATTTTTTTGAAAGATTTGGAGTAGTTTGGAAAATCGAAACCAGTGATATAATTCTGTTTAGTCATGTATATTAAACACTCTGTTAAAGAATTAGCACAATCGGTTGGAATACAGAGATTTTATTAACATTTATAGAAAAATCGTGTTTTTACCGCAAGAAACGACGATTTTTACATTTGGACGATTTATTCATACAAACCCACATTCCTCAGCATGCGAACGTGAAATTGTTGTTATATATAGGTGATTCCACACGAATTTAAAACTTTTTTAAGAAATTAGACAAATCCCACGGAATTTGTAGATTTTATTCATATTTATATAGTCATAAATCTCGCAAAAACGAAATTTTTTGAAAGATTTTGGTTAGTGGGGAAAATCGAAACCAGTGACATAATACTGTTTAGTCATCTATATTCAACACTCTGTGCAAGAATTAGCACAATCGGTTGGAATACAGAGTTTTTATTAACGTTTATAGAAAAATCGTGTTTTTACCGCAAGTAACGACGATTTATACAATTTGACGCTTTAGACAAACGAACCCATATTCCCATGCATGCGAACGTGAAATTGTTATATATAGGTGATTCCACACGAAAATAACACTTTTTTAAGAAATTGGACAAATCCCACGGTTTTTGTAGATTTTATTCATATTTATATAGTTATAAATCTCGCAAAATCGAATTTTTTTGAAAGATTTGGGGTAGTGGGGAAAATCGAAACCAGTGATATAATATTGTTTAGTCATGTATATTAAACACTCTGTTAAAGAATTAGCACAATCGGTTGGAATAAAGAGATTTTATTAACATTTATAGAAAAATCGTGTTTTTACCGCAAGAAACGACGATTTTTAAAATTGGACGATTTACACATACAAACCCACATTCCTCAGCATGCGAACGTGAAATTGTTGTTATATATAGGTTATTCCACACGAATTTAACACTTTTTTAAGAAATTAGACAAATCCCACGGAATTTGTAGATGTTATTCATATTTATATAGTTATAAATCTCGCAAAAACGAAATTTTTTGAAAGATTTTGGTTAGTGGGGAAAATCGAAACCAGTGACATAATAGTGTTTAGTCATGTATATTAAACACTCTGTGCAAGAATTAGCACAATCGGTTGGAATACAGAGATTTTATTAACGTTTATAGAAAAATCGTGTTTTTACCGCAAGAAACGACGATTTATACAATTGGACGTTTTAGACAAACGAACCCATATTCCCCTGCATGCGAACGTGAAATTGTTGATATATATAGGTCATTCCACACGAATTTAACACTTTTTTAAGAAATTAGACAAATCCCACGGAATTTGTAGGTTTTATTGATATTTATATAGTTATGAAACTCGCAAAAACGAAATTTTTTGAAAGATTTTGGTTAGTGGGGAAAATCGAAACCGGTGACATAATACTGTTTAGTTATGTATATTAAACACTCTGTGAAAGAATTAGCACAATCGGGTGGAATACAGAGATTTTATTAACATTTATAGAAAAATCGTGTTTTTACCGCTAGAAACGACGATTTTTACAATTGGACGATTTACACATACAAACCCACATTCCCCTGCATGCGAACGTGATATTGTTGTTATATGTAGGTGATTCCACACGAAAATAACACTTTTTTAAGAAATAAGACAAATCCCACGGAATTTGTAGATTTTATTCATATTTATATAGCTATCAATCTCGCAAAAACGAATTTTTATGAAAGATTTGGGGTAGAGGGGAAAATCGAAACCAGTGATATAATACTGTTTAGTCATGTATAATAAACACTCTGTTAAAGAATTAGCACAATCGGTTGGAATACAGAGATTTTATTAACATTTATAGAAAAATCGTGTTTTTACCGCAAGAAACGACGATTTTTACAATTGGACGATTTACACATACAAACCCACATTCCTCAGCATGCGAACGTGAAATTGTTGTTATATATAGGTGATTCCACACGAATTTAACACTTTTTTAAGAAATTAGACAAATCCCACGGAATTTGAAGATTTTATTCATAATTATGTTGTTAAAAATCTCGCAAAAACGAAATTTTTTAAAGATTTTCGTTTGTGGGGAAAATCGAAACCGGTGACATAATACTGTTTAGTCATGTATGCTAAACACTCTGTGAAAGGATTAGCACAATCGGTTGGAATACAGAGATTTTATGAACATTTATTAAAAAATCGTGTTTTTACCGCAAGAAACGACAATTTTTACAATTGGACGATTTACACATACAAACCAACATTCCCCTGCATGCGAACGTGAAATTGTTGTTATATATAGGTGATTCCACACGAATTTAACACTTTTTTTAAGAAATTAGACAAATCCCACGGAATTTGTAGATGTTATTGATATTTATATAGTTATAAATCTCATAAAAACGAATTTTTTTTAAAGATTTTGGTTAGTGGGGAAAATCGAAACCAGTGATATAATACTGTTTAGTCATGTATATTAAACACTCTGTGAAAGAATTAGCACAATCGGTTGGAATACTGAGATTTTATTAACATTTATAGAAAAATCGTGTTTTTACCGCAAGAAACGACGATTTTTACAATTGGACGATTTACACATACAAACCCACATTCCCCTGCATGCGAACGTGATATTGTTGTTATATGTAGGTGATTCCACACGAAAATAACACTTTTTTAAGAAATAAGACAAATCCCACGGAATTTGTAGATTTTATTCATATTTATATAGTTATAAATCTCGCAAAAACGAAATTTTTTGAAAGATTTTGGTTAGTGGGGAAAATCGAAGCCAGTAACATAATAGTGTTTAGTCATGTATATTAAACACTCTGTGCAAGAATTAGCACAATCGGTTGGAATACAGAGATTTTATTAACGTTTATAGAAAAATCGTGTTTTTACCGCAAGAAACGACGATTTATACAATTGGACGCTTTAGACAAACGAACCCATATTCCCCTGCATGCGAACGTGAAATTGTTGTTATATATAGGTCATTCCACACGAATTTAACACTTTTTTAAGAAATTAGACAAATCCCACGGAATTTGTAGATTTTATTGATATTTATATAGTTATAAAACTCGCAAAAACGAAATTTTTTGAAAGATTTTGGTTAGTGGGGAAAATCGAAACCGGTGACATAATACTGTTTAGTTATGTATATTAAACACTCTGTGAAAGAATTAGCACAATCGGTTGGAATACAGAGATTTTATTAACATTTATAGAAAAATCGTGTTTTTACCGCAAGAAACGACGATTTTTACAATTGGACGATTTACACATACAAACCCACATTCCCCTGCATGCGAACGTGATATTGTTGTTATATGTAGGTGATTCCACACGAAAATAACACTTTTTTAAGAAATAAGACAAATCCCACGGAATTTGTAGATTTTATTCATATTTATATAGCTATCAATCTCGCAAAAACGAATTTTTATGAAAGATTTGGGGTAGTGGGGAAAATCGAAACCAGTGATATAATACTGTTTAGTCATGTATAATAAACACTCTGTTAAAGAATTAGCACAATCGGTTGGAATACAGAGATTTTATTAACATTTATAGAAAAATCGTGTTTTTACCGCAAGAAACGACGATTTTTACAATTGGACGATTTACACATACAAACCCACATTCCTCAGCATGCGAACGTGAAATTGTTGTTATATATAGGTGATTCCACACGAATTTAACACTTTTTTAAGAAATTAGACAAATCCCACGGAATTTGAAGATTTTATTCATAATTATGTTGTTAAAAATCTCGCAAAAACGAAATTTTTTAAAGATTTTCGTTTGTGGGGAAAATCGAAACCGGTGACATAATACTGTTTAGTCATGTATGCTAAACACTCTGTGAAAGGATTAGCACAATCGGTTGGAATACAGAGATTTTATGAACATTTATTAAAAAATCGTGTTTTTACCGCAAGAAACGACAATTTTTATAATTGGACGATTTACACATACAAACCAACATTCCCCTGCATGCGAACGTGAAATTGTTGTTATATATAGGTGATTCCACACGAATTTAACACTTTTTTTAAGAAATTAGACAAATCCCACGGAATTTGTAGATGTTATTGATATTTATATAGTTATAAATCTCGCAAAAACGAATTTTTTTTAAAGATTTTGGTTAGTGGGGAAAATCGAAACCAGTGATATAATACTGTTTAGTCATGTATATTAAACACTCTGTGCAAGAATTAGCACAATTGGTTGGAATACAGAGGTTTTATTAACGTTTATAAAAAAATCGTGTTTTTACCGCAAGAAACGACGATTTATAAAATTGGACGACTTTAGACAAACGAACCCATATTCCCCTGCATGCGAACGTGAAATTGTTGTTATATATAGGTGATTCCACACGAATTTAACACTTTTTTAAGAAATTAGACAAATCCCACGGAATTTGTAGATTTTATTCATATTGAGATAGTTATTAATCTTGCAAAAACGAAATTTTTTGAAAGATTTTGGTTAGTAGGGAAAATCGAAACCGGTGACATAATACTGTTTAGTCATTTATTAAACACTCTGTGAAAGAATTAGCACAATCGGTTGGAATACAGAGATTTTATTACATTTATAGAAAAATCGTGTTTTTACTGCAAGAAACGACGATTTTTACAATTGGACGATTTACACATACAAACCCACATTCCCCTGCATGCGAACGTTATATTGTTGTTATATGTAGGTGATTCCACACGAAAATAACACTTTTTTAAGAAATTAGACAAATCCCACGGAATTTGTAGATTTTATTCATATTTATGTAGTTATAAATCTTGCAAAAACGAATTTTTTTGAAAGATTTGGGGTATTGGGGAAAAACGAAACCAGTGACATAATACTGTTTAGTCATGTATATTAAACACTCTGTTAAAGAATTAGCACAATCGGTTGGAATACAGAGATTTTATTAACATTTATAGAAAAATCGTGTTTTTACCGCAAGAAACGACGATTTATACAATTGGACGCTTTAGACAAACGAACCCATATTCCCCTGCATGCGAACGTGAAATTGTTGTTATATATAGGTGATTCCACACGAATTTAACACTTTTGTAAGAAATTAGACAAATGCCACGGAATTTGTAGATTTTATTGATATTTATATAGTTATAAATCTCGCAAAAACGAAAATTTTTGAATGATTTTGGGTAGTGGGGAAAATCGAAACCAGTGATATAATACTGTTTAGTCATGTATATTAAACTCTCTGTGCACGAATTAGCACAATCGGTTGGAATACAGAGATTTTATTAACATTTATAGAAAAATCGTGTTTTTACCGCAAGAAACGACGATTTTTACATTTGGACGATTTATTCATACAAACCCACATTCCTCAGCATGCGAAAGTGAAATTATTGTTATATATAGGTGATTCCAAACGAATTTAACACTTTTTTAAGAAATTAGACAAATCCCACGGAATTTGTAGATTTTATTCATATTTATATAGTTATAAATCTCGCAAAAACGAAATTTTTTGAAAGATTTTGGTTAGTGGGGAAAATCGAAACCAGTGACATAATACTGTTTAGTCATGTATATTCAACACTCTGTGCAAGAATTAGCACAATCGGTTGGAATACAGAGATTTTATTAACGTTTATAGAAAAATCGTGTTTTTACCGCAAGTAACGACGATTTATACAATTTGACGCTTTAGACAAACGAACCCATATTCCCCTGCATGCGAACGTGAAATTGTTATATATAGGTGATTCCACACGAAAATAACACTTTTTTAAGAAATTAGACAAATCCCACGGTTTTTGTAGATTTTATTCATATTTATATAGTTATAAATCTCGCAAAATCGAATTTTTTTGAAAGATTTGGTGTAGTGGGGAAAATCGAAACCAGTGATATAATATTGTTTAGTCATGTATATTAAACACTCTGTTAAAGAATTAGCACAATCGGTTGGAATACAGAGATTTTATTAACATTTATAGAAAAATCGTGTTTTTACCGCAAGAAACGACGATTTTTAAAATTGGACGATTTACACATACAAACCCACATTCCTCAGCATGCGAACGTGAAATTGTTGTTATATATAGGTGATTCCACATGAATTTAACACTTTTTTAAGAAATTAGACAAATCCCACGGAATTTGTAGATGTTATTCATATTTATATAGTTATAAATCTCGCAAAAACGAAATTTTTTGAAAGATTTTGGTTAGTGGGGAAAATCGAAACCAGTGACATAATAGTGTTTAGTCATGTATATTAAACACTCTGTGCAAGAATTAGCACATTCGGTTGGAATACAGAGATTTTATTAACGTTTATAGAAAAATCGTGTTTTTACCGCAAGAAACGACGATTTATACAATTGGACGCTTTAGACAAACGAACCCATATTCCCCTGCATGCGAACGTGAAATTGTTGTTATATATAGGTCATTCCACACGAAGTTAACACTTTTTTAAGAAATTAGACAAATCCCACGGAATTTGTAGATTTTATTGATATTTATATAGTTATAAAACTCGCAAAAACGAAATTTTTTGAAAGATTTTGGTTAGTGGGGAAAATCGAAACCGGTGACATAATACTGTTTAGTCATGTATATTAAACACTCTGTGAAAGAATTAGCACAATCGGTTGGAATACAGAGATTTTATTAACATTTATAGAAAAATCGAGTTTTTACCGCAAGAAACGACGATTTTTACAATTGGACGATTTACACATACAAACCCACATTCCCCTGCATGCGAACGTGATATTGTTGTTATATATAGGTGATTCCACACGAAAATAACACTTTTTTAAGAAATAAGACAAATCCCACGGAATTTGCAGATTTTATTCATATTTATATAGCTATCAATCTCGCAAAAACGAATTTTTATGAAAGATTTGGGGTAGTGGGGAAAATCGAAACCAGTGATATAATACTGTTTAGTCATGTATAATAAACACTCTGTTAAAGAATTAGCACAATCGGTTGGAATACAGAGATTTTATTAACATTTATAGAAAAATCGTGTTTTTACCGCAAGAAACGACGATTTTTACAATTGGACGATTTACACATACAAACCCACATTCCTCAGCATGCGAACGTGAAATTGTTGTTATATATAGGTGATTCCAGACGAATTTAACACTTTTTTAAGAAATTAGACAAATCCCACGGAATTTGAAGATTTTATTCATAATTATGTTGTTAAAAATCTCGCAAAAACGAAATTTTTTAAAGATTTTCGTTTGTGGGGAAAATCGAAACCGGTGACATAATACTGTTTAGTCATGTATGCTAAACACTCTGTGAAAGGATTAGCACAATCGGTTGGAATACAGAGATTTTATGAACATTTATTAAAAAATCGTGTTTTTACCGCAGGAAACGACAATTTTTACAATTGGACGATTTACACATACAAACCAACATTCCCCTGCATGCGAACGTGAAATTGTTGTTATATATAGGTGATTCCACAAGAATTTAACACTTTTTTAAGAAATTAGACAAATCCCACGGAATTTGTAGATTTTATCTTAATTATGTAGTTAAAAATCTCGCAAAGACGAAATTTTTTGAAAGATTTTCGTTTGTGGGGAAAATCGAACCCAATGATATAATACTGTTTAGTCATGTATATTAAACACTCTGTGCAAGAATTAGCACAATCGGTTGGAATACAGAGATTTTATTAACGTTTATAGAAAAATCGTGTTTTTACCGCAAGAAACGACGATTTATACAATTGGACGCTTTAGACAAACGAACCCATATTCCCCTGCATGCGAACGTGAAATTGTTGTTATATATAGGTGATTTCAGACGAAAATAACACTTTTTTAAGAAATTAGACAAATCCCACGGAATTTGTATATTTTATTCATATTTATATAGTTATAAATCTCGCAAAAACGAATTTTTTTGAAAGATTTGGAGTAGTGGGGAAAATCGAAACCAGTGATATAATTCTGTTTAGCCATGTATATTAAACACTCTGTTAAAGAATTAGCACAATCGGTTGGAATACAGAGATTTTATTAACATTTATAGAAAAATTGTGTTTTTACCGCAAGAAACGACGATTTTTACATTTGGTCGATTTATTCATACAAACCCACATTCCTCAGCATGCGAACGTGAAATTGTTGTTATATATAGGTGATTCCACACGAATTTAACACTTTTTTAAGAAATTAGACAAATCCCACGGAATTTGTAGATTTTATTCATATTTATATAGTTATAAATCTCGCAAAAACGAAATTTTTTGAAAGATTTTGGTTAGTGGGGAAAATCGAAACCAGTGACATAATACTGTTTAGTCATGTATATTCAACACTCTGTGCAAGAATTAGCACAATCGGTTGGAATACAGAGATTTTATTAACGTTTATAGAAAAATCGTGTTTTTACCGCAAGTAACGACGATTTATACAATTTGACGCTTTAGACAAACGAACCCATATTCCCCTGCATGCGAACGTGAAATTGTTATATATAGGTGATTCCACACGAAAATAACACTTTTTTAAGAAATTAGACAAATCCCACGGTTTTTGTAGATTTTATTCATATTTATATAGTTATAAATCTCGCAAAATCGAATTTTTTTGAAAGATTTGAGGTAGTGGGGAAAATCGAAACCAGTGATATAATATTGTTTAGTCATGTATATTAAACACTCTGTTAAAGAATTAGCACAATCGGTTGGAATACAGAGATTTTATTAACATTTATAGAAAAATCGTGTTTTTACCGCAAGAAACGACGATTTTTAAAATTGGACGATTTACACATACAAACCCACATTCCTCAGCATGCGAACGTGAAATTGTTGTTATATATAGGTGATTCCACACGAATTTAACACTTTTTTAAGAAATTAGACAAATCCCACGGAATTTGTAGATGTTATTCATATTTATATAGTTATAAATCTCGCAAAAACGAAATTTTTTGAAAGATTTTGGTTAGTGGGGAAAATCGAAACCAGTGACATAATAGTGTTTTGTCATGTATATTAAACACTCTGTGCAAGAATTAGCACAATCGGTTGGAATACCGAGATTTTATTAACGTTTATAGAAATATCGTGTTTTTACCGCAAGAAACGACGATTTATACAATTGGACGCTTTAGACAAACGAACCCATATTCCCCTGCATGCGAACGTGCAATTGTTGTTATATATAGGTCATTCCACACGAATTTAACACTTTTTTAAGAAATTAGACAAATCCCACGGAATTTGTAAATTTATTGATATTTATATAGTTATAAAACTCGCAAAAACGAAATTTTTTGAAAGATTTTGGTTAGTGGGGAAAATCGAAACCGGTGACATAATACTGTTTAGTTATGTATATTAAACACTCTGTGAAAGAATTAGCACAATCGGTTGGAATACAGAGATTTTATTAACATTTATAGAAAAATCGTGTTTTTACCGCAAGAAACGACGATTTTTACAATTGGACGATTTACACATACAAACCCACATTCCCCTGCATGCGAACGTGATATTGTTGTTATATGTAGGTGATTCCACACGAAAATAACACTTTTTTAAGATATAAGACAAATCCCACGGAATTTGCAGATTTTATTCATATTTATATAGCTATCAATCTCGCAAAAACGAATTTTTATGAAAGATTTGGGGTAGTGGGGAAAATCGAAACCAGTGATATAATACTGTTTAGTCATGTATAATAAACACTCTGTTAAAGAATTAGCACAATCGGTTGGAATACAGAGATTTTATTAACATTTATAGAAAAATCGTGTTTTTACCGCAAGAAACGACGATTTTTACAATTGGACGATTTACACATACAAACCCACATTCCTCAGCATGCGAACGTGAAATTGTTGTTATATATAGGTGATTCCACACGAATTTAACACTTTTTTAAGAAATTAGACAAATCCCACGGAATTTGAAGATTTTATTCATAATTATGTTGTTAAAAATCTCGCAAAAACGAAATTTTTTAAAGATTATCGTTTGTGGGGAAAATCGAAACCGGTGACATAATACTGTTTAGTCATGTATGCTAAACACTCTGTGAAAGGATTAGCACAATCGGTTAGAATACAGAGATTTTATGAACATTTATTAAAAAATCGTGTTTTTACCGCAAGAAACGACAGTTTTTACAATTGGACGATATACACATACAAACCAACATTCCCCTGCATGCGAACGTGAAATTGTTGTTATATATAGGTGATTCCACACGAATTTAACACTTTTTTAAGAAATTAGACAAATCCCACGGAATTTGTAGATGTTATTGATATTTATATAGTTATAAATCTCGCAAAAACGAATTTTTTTTAAAGATTTTGGTTAGTGGGGAAAATCGAAACCAGTGATATAATACTGTTTAGTCATGTATATTAAACACTCTTTGCAAGAATTAGCACAATCGGTTGGAATACAGAGGTTTTATTAACGTTTATAGAAAAATCGTGTTTTTACCGCAAGAAACGACGATTTTTACAATTGGACGATTTACACATACAAACCCACATTCCCTTGCATGCGAACGTGATATTGTTGTTATATGTAGGTGATTCCACACGAAAATAATACTTTTTTAAGAAATTAGACAAATCCCACGGAATTTGTAGATTTTATTCATATTTATATAATTATAAATCTCGCAAAAACGAATTTTTTTGAAAGATTTGGGGTATTGGGGAAAATCGAAACCAGTGATATAATACTGTTTAGTCATATATATTAAACACTCTGTTAAAGAATTAGCACAATCGGTTGGAATACAGAGATTTTATTAACATTTATAGAAAAATCGTGTTTTTACCGCAAGAAACGACGATTTATACAATTGGACGCTTTAGACAAACGAGCCCATATTCCCCTGCATGCGAACGTGAAATTGTTGTTATATATAGGTGATTCCACACGAATTTAACACTTTTATAAGAAATTAGACAAATGCCACGGAATTTGTAGATTTTATTGATATTTATATAGTTATAAATCTCGCAAAAACGAATTTTTATGAAAGATTTGGGGTAGTGGGGAAAATCGAAACCAGTGATATAATACTGTTTAGTCATGTATAATAAACACTCTGTTAAAGAATTAGCACAATTGGTTGGAATACAGAGATTTTATTAACATTTATAGAAAAATCGTGTTTTTACCGCAAGAAACGACGATTTTT
This sequence comes from Periplaneta americana, assembly GCF_040183065.1. Taxonomy (NCBI): domain Eukaryota; kingdom Metazoa; phylum Arthropoda; class Insecta; order Blattodea; family Blattidae; genus Periplaneta; species Periplaneta americana. The sequence goes on along the minus strand of NC_091130.1, from coordinate 87,534,965 downwards.
ACAATTGGACGATTTACACATACAAACCCACATTCCTCAGCATGCGAACGTGAAATTGTTGTTATATATAGGTGATTCCAGACGAATTTAACACTTTTTTAAGAAATTAGACAAATCCCACGGAATTTGATGATTTTATTCATAATTATGTTGTTAAAAATCTCGCAAAAACGAAATTTTTTAAAGATTTTCGTTTGTGGGGAAAATCGAAACCGGTGACATAATACTGTTTAGTCATGTATGCTAAACACTCTGTGAAAGGATTAGCACAATCGGTTGGAATACAGAGATTTTATGAACATTTATTAAAAAATCGTGTTTTTACCGCAAGAAACGACAATTTTTACAATTGGACGATTTACACATACAAACCAACATTCCCCTGCATGCGAACGTGAAATTGTTGTTATATATAGGTGATTCCACAAGAATTTAACACTTTTTTAAGAAATTAGACAAATCCCACGGAATTTGTAGATTTTATCTTAATTATGTAGTTAAAAATCTCGCAAAGACGAAATTTTTTGAAAGATTTTCGTTTGTGGGGAAAATCGAAACCAATGATATAATACTGTTTAGTCATGTATATTAAACACTCTGTGCAAGAATTAGCACAATCGGTTGGAATACAGAGATTTTATTAACGTTTATAGAAAAATCGTGTTTTTACCGCAAGAAACGACGATTTATACAATTGGACGCTTTAGACAAACGAACCCATATTCCCCTGCATGCGAACGTGAAATTGTTGTTATATATAGGTGATTTCAGATGAAAATAACACTTTTTTAAGAAATTAGACAAATCCCACGGAATTTGTATAATTTATTCATATTTATATAGTTATAAATCTCGCAAAAACGAATTTTTTTGAAAGATTTGGAGTAGTGGGGAAAATCGAAACCAGTGATATAATTCTGTTTAGTCATGTATATTAAACACTCTGTTAAAGAATTAGCACAATCGGTTGGAATACAGAGATTTTATTAACATTTATAGAAAAATCGTGTTTTTACCGCAAGAAACGACGATTTTTACATTTGGTCGATTTATTCATACAAACCCACATTCCTCAGCATGCGAACGTGAAATTGTTGTTATATATAGGTGATTCCACACGAATTTAACACTTTTTTAAGAAATTAGACAAATCCCACGGAATTTGTAGATTTTATTCATATTTATATAGTTGTAAATCTCGCAAAAACGAAATTTTTTGAAAGATTTTGGTTAGTGGGGAAAATCGAAACCAGTGACATAATACTGTTTAGTCATGTATATTCAACACTCTGTGCAAGAATTAGCACAATCGGTTGGAATACAGAGATTTTATTAACGTTTATAGAAAAATCGTGTTTTTACCGCAAGTAACGACGATTTATACAATTTGACGCTTTAGACAAACGAACCCATATTCCCCTGCATGCGAACGTGAAATTGTTATATATAGGTGATTCCACACGAAAATAACACTTTTTTAAGAAATTAGACAAATCCCACTGTTTTTGTAGATTTTATTCATATTTATATAGTTATAAATCTCGCAAAATCGAATTTTTTTTAAAGATTTGGGGTTGTGGGGAAAATCGAAACCAGTGATATAATATTGTTTAGTCATGTATATTAAACACTCTGTTAAAGAATTAGCACAATCGGTTGGAATACAGAGATTTTATTAACATTTATAGAAAAATCGTGTTTTTACCGCAAGAAACGACGATTTTTAAAATTGGACGATTTACACATACAAACCCACATTCCTCAGCATGCGAACGTGAAATTGTTGTTATATATAGGTGATTCCACACGAATTTAACACTTTTTTAAGAAATTAGACAAATCCCACGGAATTTGTAGATGTTATTCATATTTATATAGTTATAAATCTCGCAAAAACGAAATTTTTTGAAAGATTTTGGTTAGTGGGGAAAATCGAAACCAGTGACATAATAGTGTTTTGTCATGTATATTAAACACTCTGTGCAAGAATTAGCACAATCGGTTGGAATACCGAGATTTTATTAACGTTTATAGAAATATCGTGTTTTTACCGCAAGAAACGACGATTTATACAATTGGACGCTTTAGACAAACGAACCCATATTCCCCTGCATGCGAACGTGCAATTGTTGTTATATATAGGTCATTCCACACGAATTTAACACTTTTTTAAGAAATTAGACAAATCCCACGGAATTTGTAAATTTATTGATATTTATATAGTTACAAAACTCGCAAAAACGAAATTTTTTGAAAGATTTTGGTTAGTGGGGAAAATCGAAACCGGTGACATAATATTGTTTAGTTATGTATATTAAACACTCTGTGAAAGAATTAGCACAATCGGTTGGAATACAGAGATTTTATTAACATTTATAGAAAAATCGTGTTTTTACCGCAAGAAACGACGATTTTTACAATTGGACGATTTACACATACAAACCCACATTCCCCTGCATGCGAACGTGATATTGTTGTTATATGTAGGTGATTCCACACGAAAATAACACTTTTTTAAGAAATAAGACAAATCCCACGGAATTTGTAGATTTTATTCATATTTATATAGCTATCAATCTCGCAAAAACGAATTTTTATGAAAGATTTGGGGTAGTGGGGAAAATCGAAACCAGTGATATAATACTGTTTAGTCATGTATAATAAACACTCTGTTAAAGAATTAGCACAATCGGTTGGAATACAGAGATTTTATTAACATTTATAGAAAAATCGTGTTTTTACCGCAAGAAACGACGATTTTTACAATTGGACGATTTACACATACAAACCCACATTCCTCAGCATGCGAACGTGAAATTGTTGTTATATATAGGTGATTCCACACGAATTTAACACTTTTTTAAGAAATTAGACAAATCCCACGGAATTTGAAGATTTTATTCATAATTATGTTGTTAAAAATCTCGCAAAAACGAAATTTTTTAAAGATTTTCGTTTGTGGGGAAAATCGAAACCGGTGACATAATACTGTTTAGTCATGTATGCTAAACACTCTGTGAAAGGATTAGCACAATCGGTTGGAATACAGAGATTTTATGAACATTTATTAAAAAATCGTGTTTTTACCGCAAGAAACGACAATTTTTACAATTGGACGATTTACACATACAAACCAACATTCCCCTGCATGCGAACGTGAAATTGTTGTTATATATAGGTGATTCCACACGAATTTAACACTTTTTTAAGAAATTAGACAAATCCCACGGAATTTGTAGATGTTATTGATATTTATATAGTTATAAATCTCGCAAAAACGAATTTTTTTTAAAGATTTTGGTTAGTGGGGAAAATCGAAACCAGTGATATAATACTGTTTAGTCATGTATATTAAACACTCTGTGCAAGAATTAGCACAATCTGTTGGAATACAGAGGTTTTATTAACGTTTATAGAAAAATCGTGTTTTTACCGCAAGAAACGACGATTTTTACAATTGGACGATTTACACATACAAACCCACATTCCCTTGCATGCGAACGTGATATTGTTGTTATATGTAGGTGATTCCACACGAAAATAATACTTTTTTAAGAAATTAGACAAATCCCACGGAATTTGTAGATTTTATTCATATTTATATAATTATAAATCTCGCAAAAACGAATTTTTTTGAAAGATTTGGGGTATTGGGGAAAATCGAAACCAGTGATATAATACTGTTTAGTCATATATATTAAACACTCTGTTAAAGAATTAGCACAATCGGTTGGAATACAGAGATTTTATTAACATTTATAGAAAAATCGTGTTTTTACCGCAAGAAACAACGATTTATACAATTGGACGCTTTAGACAAACGAGCCCATATTCCCCTGCATGCGAACGTGAAATTGTTGTTATATATAGGTGATTCCACACGAATTTAACAATTTTATAAGAAATTAGACAAATGCCACGGAATTTGTAGATTTTATTAATATTTATATAGTTATAAATCTCGCAAAAACGAAAATTTTTGAAAGATTTTGGGTAGTGGGGAAAATCGAAACCAGTGATATAATACTGTTTAGTCATGTATATTCAACACTCTGTGAAAGAATTAGCACAATCGGTTGGAATACAGAGATTTTATTAACATTTATAGAAAAATCGTGTTTTTACCGCAAGAAACGATTTTTTCAATTCGACGATTTACACATACAAACCCACATTCCCCTGCATGCGAACGTGAAATTGTTGTTATATATAGGTGATTCCACACGAATTTAACACTTTTTTAAGAAATTAGACAAATCCCACGGAATTTGTAGATTTTATTGATATTCATATAGTTATTAATCTCGCAAAAACGAAATTTTTTGAAAGATTTTGGTTAGTGGGGAAAATCGAAACCGGTGACATAATACTGTTTAGTCATGTATATTAAACACTCTGTGAAAGAATTAGCACAATCGGTTTGAATACAGAGATTTTATTAACATTTATAGAAAAATCGTGTTTTTACCGCAAGAAACTACGATTTTTACAATTGGACGATTTACACATACAAACCCACATTCCCCTGCATGCGAACGTGATATTGTTGTTATATGTAGGTGATTCCACACGAATTTAACACTTTTTTAAGAAATTAGACAAATCCCACGGAATTTGTAGATTTTATCTTAATTATGTAGTTAAAAATCTCGCAAAGACGAAATTTTTTGAAAGATTTTCGTTTGTGGGGAAACTCGAAACCAATGATATAATACTGTTTAGTCATGTATATTAAACACTCTGTGCAAGAATTAGCACAATCGGTTGGAATACAGAGATTTTATTAACGTTTATAGAAAAATCGTGTTTTTACCGCAAGAAACGACGATTTATACAATTGGACGCTTTAGACAAACGAACCCATATTCCCCTGCATGCGAACGTGAAATTGTTGTTATATATAGGTGATTTCACACGAAAATAACACTTTTTTAAGAAATTAGACTAATCCCACGGAATTTGTATATTTTATTCATATTTATATAGTTATAAATCTCGCAAAAACGAATTTTTTTGAAAGATTTGGAGCAGTGGGGAAAATCGAAACCAGTGATATAATACTGTTTAGTCATGTATATTAAACACTCTGTTAAAGAATTAGCACAATCGGTTGGAATACAGAGGTTTTATTAACATTTATAGAAAAATCGTGTTTTTACCGCAAGAAACGACGATTTTTACATTTGGACGATTTATTCATACAAACCCACATTCCTCAGCATGCGAACGTGAAATTGTTGTTATATATAGGTGATTCCACACGAATTTAACACTTTTTTAAGAAATTTGACAATTCCCACGGAATTTGTAGATTTTATTCATATTTATATAGTTATAAATCTCGCAAAAACGAAATTTTTTGAAAGATTTTGGTTAGTGGGGAAAATCGAAACCAGTGACATAATACTGTTTAGTCATGTATATTCAACACTCTGTGCAAGAATTAGCACAATCGGTTGGAATACAGAGATTTTATTAACGTTTATAGAAAAATCGTGTTTTTACCGCAAGAAACGACGATTTATACAATTGGACGCTTTAGACAAACGAACCCATATTCCCCTGCATGCGAACGTGAAATTGTTGTTATATATAGGTCATTCCACACGAATTTAACACTTTTTTAAGAAATTAGACAAATCCCACGGAATTTGTAGATTTTATTGATATTTATATAGTTATAAATCTCGCAAAAACGAAATTTTTTGAAAGATTTTGGTTAGTGGGGAAAATCGAAACCGGTGACATAATACTGTTTAGTCATGTATATTAAACACTCTGTGAAAGAATTAGCACAATCGGTTGGAATACAGAGATTTTATTAACATTTATAGAAAAATCGTGTTTTTACCGCAAGAAACGACGATTTTTACAATTGGACGATTTACACATACAAACCCACATTCCCCTGCATGCGAACGTGATATTGTTGTTATATGTAGGTGATTCCACACGAATTTAACACTTTTGTAAGAAATTAGACAAATGCCACGGAATTTGTAGATTTTATTGATATTGATATAGTTATTAATCTCGCAAAAACGAAATTTTTTGAAAGATTTTGGTTAGTTGGGAAAATCGATACCGGTGACATAATACTGCTTAGTCAAGTATATTAAACAGTCTGTGAAAGAATGAGCACAATCGGTTGGAATACAGAGATTTTATTAACATTTATAAAAAAATCGTGTTTTTACCGCAAGAAACGACGATTTTTACAATTGGACGATTTACACATACAAACCCACATTCCTCAGCATGCGAACGTGAAATTGTTGTTATATATAGGTGATTCCACACGAATTTAACACTCTTTTAAGAAATTAGACAAATCCCACGGAATTTGTAGATTTTATTCATATTTATATAGTTATCAATCTCGCAATAACGAAATTTTTTGAAGATTTTCGATTGTGGGGAAAATCGAAACCAGTGATATAATACTGTTCAATCATGTATATTAAACACTCTGTGCAAGAATTAGCACAATCGGTTGGAATACAGAGGTTTTATTAACGTTTATAGAAAAATCGTGTTTTTACCGCAAGAAACGACGATTTATACAATTGGATGATTTACACATACAAACCCATATTCCCCTACATGCGAACGCGAAATTATTTTTATATATAGGTGACTCCAAACGAATTTAAAACTTTTTTAAGAAATTAGACAAATCCCACTGAATTTGAAGATTTTATTCATATTTATATAGTTATAAATCTCGCAAAAACGAAATTTTTTGAAAGATTTTGGGTAGTGGGTAAAATCGAAACCAGTGATATAATACTGTTTAGTCATGTATATTAAACACTCTGTGAAAGAATTAGCACAATCGGTTGGAATACAGAGATTTTATTAATATTTATAGAAAAATCGTGATTTTACCGCAAGAAAAGACGATTTTTACAATTGGACGCTTTACACAAACGAACCCATATTCCCTGCTTGCGAACGTGAAATTGTTGTTATATATAGGTGATTCCACACGAATTTAACACTTTTTTGAAAAATTAGACAAATCCCACGGAATTTTTAGATTTTATTCAAATTTATATAGTTATAAATCTCGCAAAAACGAAATTTTTTGAAAGATTTTGGTTAGTGGGGAAAATCGAAACCAGTGACATAATACTGTTTAGTCATTTATATTAAACACCCTGTGAAAGAATTAGCACAATCGATTGGAATACAGAGATTTTATTAACATTCATAGAAAAATCGTGTTTTTACCGCAAGAAACGACGATTTTTACAATTGGACGATTTACACATACAAACCCATATTCCCCTGCATGCGAACGTTAAATTGTTGTTATATATAGGTGATTACACACAAATTTAACACTTTTTTAAGAAATTAGACAAATCCCACGGAATTTGTAGATTTTATCTTAATTATGTAGTTAAAAATCTCGCAAAGACGAAATTTTTTGAAAGATTTTCGTTTGTGGGGAAAATCGAAACCAATGATATAATACTGTTTAGTCATTTATATTAAACACTCTGTGCAAGAATTAGCACAATCGGTTGGAATACAGAGATTTTATTAACGTTTATAGAAAAATCGTGTTTTTACCGCAAGAAACGACGATTTATACAATTGGACGCTTTAGACAAACGAACCCATATTCCCCTGCATGCGAACGTGAAATTGTTGTGATATATAGGTGATTCCAAACGAAAATAACACTTTTTTAAGAAATTAGACAAATCCCACGGAATTTCTATATTTTATTCATATTTATATAGTTATAAATCTCGCAAAAACGAATTTTTTTGAAAGATTAGGAGTAATGGGGAAAATCGAAACCAGTGATATAATACTGTTTAGTCATGTATATTAAACACTCTGTTAAAGAATTAGCACAATCGGTGGGAATACAGAAATTTTATTAACATTTATAGAAAAATCGTGTTTTTACGGCAAGAAACGACGATTTTTAAAATTGGACGATTTACACATACAAACCCACATACCTCAGCATGCGAACGTGATATTGTTGTTATATATAGGTGATTCCACACGAATTTAACACTTTGTTAAGAAATTAGACAAATCCCACGGAATTTGTAAATTTTATTCATAATTATGTTGTTAAAAATCTCGCAAAAACGAAATTTTTTAAAGATTTTCGTTTGTGGGGAAAATCGAATCCGGTGACATAATACTGTTTAGTCATGTATGCTAAACACTCTGTGAAAGGATTAGCACAATCGGTTGGAATACAGAGATTTTATGAACATTTATTAAAAAATCGTGTTTTTACCGCAAGAAACGACGATTTTTACAATTGGACGATGTACACATACAAACCAACATTCCCCTGCATGCGAACGTGAAATTGTTGTTATATATAGGTGATTCCACACGAATTTAACACTTTTTTAAGAAATTAGACAAATCCCACGGAATTTTTAGATTTTATTGATATTTATATAGTTATAAATCTCGCAAAAACGAAAATTTTTGAAAGATTTTGGGTAGTGGGGAAAATCGAAACCAGTGATATAATACTGTTTAGTCATGTATATTAAACACTCTTTGAAAGAATTAGCACAATCGGTTGGAATACAGAGATTTTATTAACATTTATAGAAAAATCGTGTTTTTACCGGAAGAAACGACGATTTTTACAATTGGACGATTTACACATACAAACCCACATTCCCCTGCAAGCGAATGTGAAATTGTTGTTATATATAGGTGATTCCACACGAAAATAACACTTTTTTAAGAAATTAGATAAATCCCACGGAATTTGTATATTTTATTCATATTTATATAGTTATAAATCTCGCAAAAACGAATTTTTTTCAATGATTTGGAGTAGTGGGGAAAATCGAAACCAGTGATATAATACTGTTTAGTCATGTATATTAAACACTCTGTTAAAGAATTAGCACAATCGGTTGGAATACAGAGATTTTATTAACATTTATAGAAAAATCGTGTTTTTACCGCAAGAAACGACGATTTTTACAATTGGACGATTTATACATACAAAGCCACATTCCTCAGCATGCGAACGTGAAATTGTTGTTATATATAGGTGATTCCACACGAATTTAACACTTTTTAAAGAAATTAGACAAATCCCACGGAATTTGTAGATGTTATTCATATTTATATAGTTATAAATCTCGCAAAAACGAAATTTTTTGAAAGATTTTGGTTAGTGGGGAAAATCGAAACCAGTGACATAATACTGTTTAGTCATGTATATTAAACACTCTGTGCAAGAATTAGCACAATCGGTTGGAATACAGAGATTTTATTAACGTTTATAGAAAAATCGGGTTTCTACAGCAAGAAATGACGATTTATACAATTGGATGATTTACACATACAAACCCATATTCCCCTACATGAGAACGCGAAATTGTTGTTATATATAGGTGACTCCACACGAATTGAACTCTTTTTTAAGAAATTAGACAAATCCCACTGAATTTGAAGATTTTATTGATATTTATATAGTTATAAATCTCGCAAAAACGAAATTTTTTTAAAGATTTTGGGTAGTGGGGAAAATCGAAACCAGTGATATAATACTTTTTAGTCGTGTATATTAAACACCCTGTTAAAAAATTAGCACAATCGGTTGGAATACAGAGATTTTATTAACATTTATAGAAAAATCGTGTTTTTACCGCAAGAAACGATGATTTTTACAATTGGACAATTTACACATACAAACCCACATTCCTCAGCATGCGAACGTGAAATTGTTGTTATATATAGGTGATTCCACACGAATTTAACACTTTTTAAAGAAATTAGACAAATCCCACGGAATTTGTAGATGTTATTCATATTTATATAGTTATAAATCTCGCAAAAACGAAATTTTTTGAAAGACTTTGGTTAGTGGGGAAAATCGAAACCAGTGACATAATACTGTTTAGTCATGTATATTAAACACTCTGTGCAAGAATTAGCACAATCGGTTGGAATACAGAGATTTTATTAACGTTTATAGAAAAATCGTGTTTTTACCGCAAGAAACGACGATTTATACAATTGGACGCTTTAGACAAACAAACCCATATTCCTCTGCATGCGAACGTGAAATTGTTGTTATATATAGGTGAATCCACATGAATTTAACACTTTTTTAAAAAATTAGACAAATCCCACGGAATTTCTAGATTTTATTGATATTTATATAGTTACAAATCTCGCAAAAACGAAATTTTTTTAAAGATTTTGGTTAGTGGGGAAAATCGAAACCAGTGACATAATACTGTTTAGTCATGTATATTAAACACTCTGTGCAAGAATTAGCACAATCGGTTGGAATACAGAGATTTTATTAACGTTTATAGAAAAATCGTGTTTTTACCGCAAGAAACGACGATTTATACAATTGGACGCTTTAGACAAACGAACCCATATTCCCCTGCATGCGAACGTGAAATTGTTACATATAGGTGATTCCACACGAAAATAACACTTTTTTAAGAAATTAGACAAATCCCACGGAATTTGTAGATTTTATTCATATTTATATAGTTATAAATCTCGCAAAATCGAATTTTTTTTAAAGATTCGGTGTAGTGGGGAAAATCGAAACCAGTGATATAATACTGTTTAGTCATGTATATTAAACACTCTGTGAAAGAATTAGCACAATCGGTTGGAATACAGAGATTTTATTAACATTTATAGAAAAATCGTGTTTTTACCGCAAGAAACGATGATTTTTACAATTGGACGATTTATACATACAAAGCCACATTCCTCAGCATGCGAACGTGAAATTGTTGTTATATATAGGTGATTCCACACGAATTTAACACTTTTTAAAGAAATTAGACAAATCCCACGGAATTTGTAGATGTTATTCATATTTATATAGTTATAAATCTCGCAAAAACGAAATTTTTTTAAAGATTTTGGTTAGTGGGGAAAATCGAAACCAGTGACATAATACTGTTTAGTCATGTATATTAAACACTCTGTGCAAGAATTAGCACAATCGGTTGGAATACAGAGATTTTATTAACGTTTATAGAAAAATCGGGTTTCTACAGCAAGAAATGACGATTTATACAATTGGATGATTTACACATACAAACCCATATTCCCCTACATGAGAACGCGAAATTGTTGTTATATATAGGTGACTCCACACGAATTGAACTCTTTTTTAAGAAATTAGACAAATCCCACTGAATTTGAAGATTTTATTGATATTTATATAGTTATAAATCTCGCAAAAACGAAATTTTTTTAAAGATTTTGGGTAGTGGGGAAAATCGAAACCAGTGATATAATACTTTTTAGTCGTGTATATTAAACACCCTGTTAAAAAATTAGCACAATCGGTTGGAATACAGAGATTTTATTAACATTTATAGAAAAATCGTGTTTTTACCGCAAGAAACGATGATTTTTACAATTGGACAATTTACACATACAAACCCACATTCCTCAGCTTGCGAACGTGAAATTGTTGTTATATATAGGTGATTCCACACGAAGTTAACACTTTTTAAAGAAATTAGACAAATCCCACGGAATTTGTAGATGTTATTCATATTTATATAGTTATAAATCTCGCAAAAACGAAATTTTTTGAAAGACTTTGGTTAGTGGGGAAAATCGAAACCAGTGACATAATACTGTTTAGTCATGTATATTAAACACTCTGTGCAAGAATTAGCACAATCGGTTGGAATACAGAGATTTTATTAACGTTTATAGAAAAATCGTGTTTTTACCGCAAGAAACGACGATTTATACAATTGGACGCTTTAGACAAACAAACCCATATTCCTCTGCATGCGAACGTGAAATTGTTGTTATATATAGGTGAATCCACATGAATTTAACACTTTTTTTAAAAATTAGACAAATCCCACGGAATTTCTAGATTTTATTGATATTTATATAGTTACAAATCTCGCAAAAACGAAATTTTTTTAAAGATTTTGGTTAGTGGGGAAAATCGAAACCAGTGACATAATACTGTTTAGTCATGTATATTAAACACTCTGTGCAAGAATTAGCACAATCGGTTGGAATACAGAGATTTTATTAACGTTTATAGAAAAATCGTGTTTTTACCGCAAGAAACGACGATTTATACAATTGGACGCTTTAGACAAACGAACCCATATTCCCCTGCATGCGAACGTGAAATTGTTACATATAGGTGATTCCACACGAAAATAACACTTTTTTAAGAAATTAGACAAATCCCACGGAATTTGTAGATTTTATTCATATTTATATAGTTATAAATCTCGCAAAATCGAATTTTTTTTAAAGATTCGGTGTAGTGGGGAAAATCGAAACCAGTGATATAATACTGTTTAGTCATGTATATTAAACACTCTGTGAAAGAATTAGCACAATCGGTTGGAATACAGAGATTTTATTAACATTTATAGAAAAATCGTGTTTTTACCGCAAGAAACGATGATTTTTACAATTGGACGATTTACACATACAAACCCACATTCCTCAGCATGCGAACGTTAAATTGTTGTTTTATATAGGTGATTCCACACGAATTTAACACTTTTTTAAGAAATTAGACAAATCCCACGGAATTTGTAGATTTTATCTTAATTATGTAGTTAAAAATCTCGCAAAGACGAAATTTTTTGAAAGATTTTCGTTTGTGGGGAAAATCGAAACCAATGATACAATACTGTTTAGTCATGTATATTAAACACTCTGTGCAAGAATTAGCACAGTCGGTTGGAATACAGAGATTTTATTAACGTTTATAGAAAAATCGTGGTTTTACCGCAAGAAACTACGATTTATACAATTGGACGCTTTAGACAAACGAACCCATATTCCCCTGAATGCGAACGTGAAATTGTTGTTATATATAGGTGATTCCACACGAATTTAACACTTTTTAAAGAAATTAGACAAATGCCACGGAATTTGTAGATTTTATTGATATTTATATAGTTATAAATCTCGCAAAAACGAATTTTTTTGAAAGATTTGGAGTTGTGGGGAAAATCGAAACCAGTGATATAATACTGTTTAGTCATGTATATTAAACACCCTGTTAAAGAATTAGCACAATCGGTTGGAATACAGAGATTTTATTAACATTTATAGAAAAATCGTGTTTTTACCGCAAGAAACGACGATTTTTACAATTGGACAATTTATTCATACAAACCCACATTCCTCAGCATGCGAACGTGAAATTGTTGTTATATATAGGTGATTCCACACGAATTTAACACTTTTTTAAGAAATTAGACAAATCCCACGGAATTTCTAGATTTTATTGATATTTATATAGTTACAAATCTCGCAAAAACGAAATTTTTTGAAAGATTTTGGTTAGTGGGGAAAATCGAAACCAGTGACATAATACTGTTTAATCATGTATATTCAACACTCTGTGCAAGAATTAGCACAATCGGTTGGAATAAATAGATTTTATTAACGTTTATAGAAAAATCGTGTTTTTACCGGAAGAAACGACGATTTTTACAATTCGACGATTTACACATACAAACCCACATTCCCCTGCATGCGAACGTGATATTGTTGTTACATGTAGGCGATTCCACACGAAAATAACACTTTTTTAAGAAATTAGACAAATCCCACGGAATTTGTAGATTTTATTCATATTTATATAGTTATAAATCTCGCAAAAACGAATTTTTTTGAAAGATTTGGGGTAGTGGGGAAAATTCGAAACCAGTGATATAATACTGTTTAGTCATGTATATTAAACACTCTGTTAAAGAATTAGAACAATCGGTTGGAATACAGAGATTTTATTAACATTTATAGAAAAATCGTGTTTTTACCGCAGGAAACGACGATTTTTACAATTGGACGATTTATTCATACAAACCCACATTCCTCTGCATGCGAACGTGAAATTGTTGTTATATATAGGTGATTCCACACGAATTTAACACTTTTTTAAGAAATTAGACAAATCCCACGGAATTAGTAGATTTTATTCATAATTATGTTGTAAAAAATCTCGCAAAAACGAAATTTTTTAAAGATTTTCGTTTGTGGGGAAAATCGAAACCGGTGACATAATACTGTTTAGTCATGTATGCTAAACACTCTGTGAAAGGATTAGCACAATCGGTTGGAATACAGAGATTTTATGAACATTTATTAAAAAATCGTGTTTTTACCGCAAGAAACGACGATTTATACATTTCGACGCTTTACACAAACGAACCTATATTCCCCTGCATGCGAACGTGAAATTGTTGTTATATATAGGTGATTCCACACGAATTTGACACTTTTTAAGAAATTAGACAAATCCCACAGAATTTGTAGATTTTAATCATATTTATATAGTTATAAATCTCGCAAAAACGAATTTTTTTTAAAGATTTTGGTTAGTGGGGAAAATCGAAACCAGTGATATAATACTGTTTAGTCATGTATATTAAACACTCTGTGCAAGAATTAGCACAATCGGTTGGAATACAGAGATTTTATTAACATTTATAGAAAAATCATGTTTTTACCGCAAGAAACGACAATTTTTACAATTGGACGATTTAAACATACAAACCCATATTCCTCAGCATGCGAACGTGAAATGTTGTTATATATAGCTGATTCCACACGAATTTAAAATTTTTTTGATAAATTAGACAAATCCCACGGAATTTGTAGATTTTATTCTTAATTATGTAGTTCAAAATGTCGCAAAAACGAAATTTTTTGAAAGATTTTGGTTAGTGGGGAAAATCGAAACCAGTGACATAATACTTTTTAGTCATGTATATTAAACACTCTGTGAAAGAATTAGCACAATCGGTTGGAATACAGAGATTTTATTAACATTTAAAGAAAAATCGTGTTTTTACCGCAAGAAACGACGATTAATACAATTGGACGCTTTACACAAACGAAGCCATATTCCCCTTCATGCGAACGTGAAATTCTTGTTATATATAGGTGATTCCACACGAATTTAACACTTTTTTAAGAAATTAGACAAATCCCACGGAATTTGTAGATTTTATTCATCTTTATATAGTTATAAATCCCGCAAAAAACGAAATTTTTTTAAAGATTTTGGTTAGTGGGGGAAATCGAATCCAGTGTCATAATACTGTTTAGTCATGTATATTAAACACTCTGTGAAAGAATTAGCCCAATAGATTGGAATACAGAGATTTTATTAACGTTTATAGAAAAATCGTGTTTTTACCGCAAGAAACGACGATTTTTACAATTGGACGATTTACACATACAAACCCATATTCCTCAGCATGCGAACGTGAAATTCTTGTTATATATATAGTTGATTCCACACGAATTTGACACTTTTTTAAGAAATTAGACAAATCCCACGGAATTTGTAGATTTTATTCATATTTTTATAGTTATAAATCTCGCAAAAACGAAATTCTTGAAAGATTTTGGTTAGTGGGAAAATCGAAACCAGTGATATAATACTGTTATTCATGTATATTAAACACCTCTATGCACGAAATAGCACAATCGGTTTGAATACAGAGATTTTATTGACGTTTATAGAAAAATCGCGTTTTTTACCGCAAGAAATGACGATTTTTACAATTGGACGATTTACACATACAAACCCATATTCCCCTGAATGCAAACGTGAAATTGTTGTTGTATATAGGTCATTCCACACGAATTTAACACATTTTTAAGAAATTAGACAAATCCCAGGGAATTTGTAGATTTTATTGATATTTATATAGTTATAAATCTCGCAAAAAACGTAATTTTGAAAGATTTTGGTTACTGGGGAAAATCGAAACCAGTGTCTTAATAGTGTTTAGTCATGTCTATTAAACACTCTGTGAAAGATTTAGCAGTATCGGTTGGAATACAGAGATTTTATTAACGTTTATAGAAAAATCGTGTTTTTTACCGCAAGAAATGACGATTTAAACAATTGGTCGCTTTACACATACAAACCCATATTCCCCCGCATGCGAACGTGAAATTGTTGTTATATATAGGTGATTCCACATGAATTTAACACTTTTTTAAGAAATTAGACAAATCCCACGGAATTTGTAGATTTTATTATTATTTTTATAGTTATAAATTTCGAAAAAACGAAATTTTTTTAAACATTTTGGTTAGTGGGAAAATCGAAACCAGTGACATAATACTGTTTAGTCACGTATATTAAACACTCTGTGAAAGAATTAGCACAATCGGTTGGAATACAGAGATTTTATTAACATTTATAGAAAAATCGTGTTTTTACCGCAAGAAACGACGATTTTTACAATTGGACGATTTACAAATACAAACCCAAATTCCCATGCATGCGAACGTAAAATTGTTGTTGTATATAGGTGATTCCACACGAATTTAACACTTTTTTAAGAAATGAGACAAATCTCACGGAATTTGTAGATTTTATTCATATTTATATAGTTATAATCTCGCAAAACGAAATTTTTTTAAAGATTTTGGTTGTGGGGAATATCGAAACCTGTGATATAATACTGTTATATTATGTACATTAAACACTCTGTGAAAGAATTAGCTCAATCGGTTAGAATACAGAGATTTTTATTAACATTTATAGAAAATCGTTTTTTTAACGCAAGAAACGACGATTTTTACAATTGGACGATATACACATACAAACCCATTTTCCCCTGCATGCGAACATGAAATTGTTGTTATATATAGGTGATTCCACATGAATTTAACACACTTTTAAGAAATTAGACAAATCCCACGGAATTGTAGATTATATTCATATTTATATAGTTATAAATCTCGCAAAAACGAAATATTTGAAAGATTTTGGTTAGTGGGGAAAATCGAAACCAGTGATATAATACTGTTTAGTAATGCATATTAAACACTCTGTGAAAGAATTAGCACAATCGGTTGGAATACAGAGATTTTATTAACGTTTATAGAAAAATCGTGTTTTTACCGCAAGAAACGACGATTTTTGCAATTGGACGAGTTACACATGCAAACCCATATTCCTCAGCATGCGAACGTGAAATTGTTTGTTATATATAGGTGATTCCACAGGAATTTAAAACTTTTTTAAGAAATTAGACAAATCTCACGGAATTTGTAGATTTTATTCATAATTATGTAGTTAAAATTCTCGCAAAAACGAATTTTTGAAAGATTTTCGTTTGTGGGGAAAATCGAAACCAGTGATATTATACTGTTCAATCATGTATATTAAACACTCTGTGAAAGAAATAGCACAATCGATGGAATACTGAGATTATATTAACGTTTATAGAAAAATCGTGTTTTTACCGCAAGAAACGACGATTTATACAATTGGACGCTTTACACAAACGAACCCACATTCCCCTGCATGAGAACGTGAAATTGTTGTTATATATAGGTGATTCCACACGAATTTAACACTTTTTTAAGAAATGAGGCAAATCCTACGGAATTTGTAGATTTTATTGATATTTATATAGTTATAAATCTCGCAAAAACGAAATTTTTTTAAAGATTTTGGTTAGTGGGGAAAATCGAAACCAGTGACATAATACTGTTTAGTCATGTATATTAATTACTCTGTGAAAGAAATAGCACAATCGGTTGGAATACAGAGATTTTATTAACGTTTATAGAAAAATCGTGTTTTTACCGCAAGAAATGACGATTTCTACAATTGGACGCTTTACACAAACAAACCCATATTCCCCTGCATGCGAACGTGTAATTGTTATTATTCCACACGAATTTACCACTTTTTTCAGAAATTAGACAAATCCCACGGAATTTGTAGATTTTATTCATACTTATATAGTTATAAATCTCACAAAAACGAAATTTTTGAAAGATTTTGGTTTGTGGGAAAATCGAAACCAGTGATATAATACTGTTTAGTCATGTATATTAAACACTCTATGCAAGAAATAGCACAATCGGTTTGAATACAGAGATTTTATTAACGTTTATAGAAAAATCGCGTTTTTACCGCAAGAAATGACGATTTTTACAATTGGACGATTTACACATACAAACCCATATTCCCCTGCATGCGAACGTGAAATTGTTGTTGTATATAGGTGATTCCACACGAATTTAACACTTTTTTAAGAAATGAGACAAATCTCACGGAATTTGTAGATTTTATTCATATTTATATAGTTATAAATCTCGCAAAAACGAAATTTTTGAAAGATTTTGGTTAGTGGGGAAAATCGAAACCAGTGATATAATACTGTTTAGTCATGTATTTCAAACACTCTATGCAAGAATTAGCACAATCGGTTGTAATACAGAGATTTTATTAACGTTAATAGAAAAATCGTGTTTTTACCGCAAGAAATGACGATTTTTACAATTGGACGATTTACACATACAAACCCATATTCCCCTGCATGCGAACGTGAAATTGTTGTTGTATATTGGTGATTCCACACGAATTTAACACTATTTTAAGAAATTAGACAAATCCCACGGAATTTGTAGATTTTATTGTTATTTATATAGTTATAAATCTCGCAAAAACGAAATTTTTTGAAACATTTTGGTTAGTGGGGAAAATCGAAACCAGTGACATAATACTTTTTAGTCACGTATATTAAACACTCTGTGAAAGAATTAGCACAATCGGTTGGAATACAGAGATTTTATTAACATTTATAGAAAAATCGTGTTTTTACCGCAAGAAATGACGATTTAAACAATTGGACGCTTTACACATACAAACCCATATTCCCCCCGCATGCGAACGTGAAATTGTTGTTATATATAGGTGATTCCACATGAATTTAACACTTTTTTAAGAAATTAGACAAATCCCATGGAATTTGTAGATTTTATTGTTATTTATATAGTTATAAATCTCGAAAAAACGAAATTTTTTTGAACATTTTGGTTAGTGGGGAAAATCGAAACCAGTGACATAATACTGTTTAGTCACGTATATTAAACACTCTGTGAAAGAATTAGCACTATCGGTTGGAATACAGAGATTTTATTAACATTTATAGAAAAATCGTGTTTTTACCGCAAGAAACGACGATTTTTACAATTGGACGATTTACAAATACAAACCCAAATTCCCATGCATGCGAACGTAAAATTGTTGTTATATATAGGTGATTCCACATGAATTTAACACACTTTTAAGAAATTAGACAAATCTCACGGAATTTGTAGATTTTATTGATATTTATATAGTTAAAAATCTCGCAAAAACGAAATTTTTTGATAGTTTTTGGTTTGTGGGGAATATCGAAACCTGTGATATAGTACTGTTTAGTCATGTATATTAAACACTCTCTGAAAGAAATAGCACAATCGGTTGGAATACAGAGGTTTTATTAACGTTTATAGAAATATCGTGTTTTTACCGCAAGAGACGACGATTTATACAATTGGACGCTGTACAAAAACGAACCCATATTCCCCTTCATGCGAACGTGAAATTGTTGTTATATATATGTGATTCAACACGAATTTAACACTTTTTTAAGAAATTAGACAAATCCCAGGGAATTTGTAGATTTTATTGATATATATATATATAGTTATAAAACTCGCAAAAACGAAATTTTTTGAAAGATTTTGGTTAGTGGGGAAAATCGAAACCAGTGACATAATACTGTTTAGTCACGTATATTAAACACTCTGTGAAAGAATTAGCACAATCGGTTGGAATACAGAGATTTTATTAACATTTATAGAAAAATCGTGTTTTTACCGCAAGAAACGACGATTTATACAATTGGACGCTTTACACAAACAAACCCTTATTCCCCTGCATGCGAACGTGGAATTGTTGTTATGTGTAGGTGATTCCACACGAATTTAACACTTTTTTAAGAAATTAGACAAATCCCAAGGCATTTGTAGATTTTATTGATATTTATATAGTTATAAATCTCGCAAAAACGAAATTTTTTTAAAGATTTTGTTTAGAGGGGAAAATCGAAACCAGTGACATAATACTGTTTAGTCAGGTACATTAAACACTCTGTTAAAGAATTAGCACAATCGGTTTTAATACAGAGATTTTATTAACATTTATAGAAAAATCGTGTTTTTACCGCAAGAAACGACGATTTTTACAATTGGACGATTTACACATACAAACCCATATTCCTCAGCATGCGAACGTGAAATTGTTGTTATGTATAGGTGATTCCACACGAATTTAACACTTTTTTTCAGAAATTAGACAAATCCCACGAAATTTGTAGATTTTATTCCTGATTAAGTAGTTAAAAATGTCGCAAAAACGAAATTTTTTTAAAGATTTTCGTTTGTGGGGAAAATCGAAACCAGTCATATAATACTGTTCAATCATGTGTATTAAACACTCTGTGCATGAATTAGCAAAATCGGTTGGAATACAGAGATTTTATTAACATTTATAAAAAAATCGTGTTTTTACCGCAAGAAACGACGATTTTTATAATTGGACGATTTACACATACAAACCCATATTCCCCTGCATGCGAACGTGAAATTGTTGTTGTATATTGGTTGTTCCACACGAATTTAACACTTTTTTAAGAAATTAGACAAATCCCACGGAATTTGTAGATTTTATTTAAATTTACATAGTTATAAATCTCGCAAAAACGAAATTTATTTAAAGATTTTGGTCTGTGGGGAAATTCGAAACCAGTGACAAAGTACTGTTTAGTCAAGTATATTAAACACTCTGTGAAAGACATAGCACAATCGGTGGGAATAAAGACAGTTTATTAACATTTAAAAAAAATCGTGTTTTTACCGCAAGAAACGACGATTTTTACAATTGGACGATTTACACATACAAACCCACATTCCCCTGCATGCGAACGTGAAATTGTTGTTATATATAGGTGATTCGACACGAATTTAACAAATTTTTAAGAAATTAGACAAATCCCACGGAATTTGTAAATTTTATTCATATTTATATAGTTATAATTCTCGCAAAAACGAAATTTTTTGAAAGAATTTGGTTAGTGGGGAAAATCGAAACCAGTGATATAATACTGTTTAGTCATGTATATTAAACACTCTGTGAAAGAATTAGCACAATCGGTTGGAATACAGAGATTTTATTAACATTTATAGAAAAATCGTGTTTTTACCGCAAGAAACGACGATTTTTACAATTGGAAGATTTACAAATACAAACCCAAATTCCCATGCATGCGAACGTGAAATTGTTGTTATATATAGGTGATTCCACATGAATTTAACACACTTTTAAGAAATTAGACAAATCTCACGGAATTTGTAAGTTTGATTGATATTTATATAGTTAAAAATCTCGCAAAAACGAAATTTTTTGAAAGTTTTTGGTTTGTGGGGAATATCGAAACCTGTGATATAATACTGTTCAATCGTGTACATTAAACACTCTATGAAAGAATTAGCACAATCGGTTGGAATACAGAGATATTATTAACATTTATAGAAAAATCGTGTTTCTACCGCAAGAAACGACGATTTTTACAATTGGACAATTTACACATACAACCCCACATTCCCCTGCATGCGAACGTGAAATTGTTGTTATATATAGGTGATTCCACACGAATTTAACACTTTTTTAAGAAATTAGACAAATCCCACGGAATTTGTAGATTTTATTCATATTTATATAGCTATAAATCTCGCAAAAACGAATTTTTTTGAAAGATTTTTGGTTAGTGGGGAAAATCGAAACCAGTGATATAATACTGTTTAGTCATGTATATTAAACACTCTGTGCAAGAATTAGCACAATCGGTTGGAATACAGAGATTTTATTAACGTTTATAGAAAAATTGTGTTTTTACCGTAAGAAACGACGATTTATACAATTTGACGCTTTACACAAACGAACCCATATTCCCCTGCATGCGAACGTGAAATTGTTGTTAAATATAGGTGATTCCACACGAATTTAACAATTTTTTATGAAATTAGACAAATCCCACGGAATTTGTAGATTTTATTCATATTTATATAGTTATAAATCTCGCAAAAAAGAAATTTTTTGAAGGATTTTGGTTACTGGGGAAAATCGAAACCAGTGTCTTAATAGTGTTTAGTCATGTCTATTAAACACTCTGTGAAAGAATTAGCACAATCGGTTGGAATACAGAGATTTTATTAACGTTTATAGAAAAATCGTGTTTTTACCGCAAGAAATGACGATTTAAACAATTGGACGCTTTACACATACAAACCCGTATTCCCCCGCATGCGAACGTGAAATTGTTGTTATATATAGGTGATTCCACATGAATTTAACACTTTTTTAAGAAATTAGACAAATCCCACGGAATTTGTAAATTTTATTGTTATTTATATAGTTAAAAATTTCGCAAAAACGAAATTTTTTGAAACATTTTGGTTAGTGGGGAAAATCGAAACCAGTGACATAAAACTTTTTAGTCACGTGTATTAAACACTCTGTGAAAGAATTAGCACAATCGGTTGGAATACAGGGATTTTATTAACATTTATAGAAAAATTGTGTTTTTACCGCAAGAAACGAAGATTTTTACAATTGGACGATTTACACATACAAACCCATATTCCTCAGCATGCGAGCGTGAAATTGTTGTTATATATAGGTGATTCTACACGAATTTAACACTTTTTTAAGAAATGAGACAAATCTCACGGAATTTGTAGATTTTATTCATATTTATATAGTTATAAATCTCGCAAAAACGAAATTTTTTAAAAGAGTTTGGTTAGTGGGGAAAATCGAAACCAGTGATATAATACTGTTTAGTCATGTATTTTAAACACTCTATGCAAGAATTAGCACAATCGGTTGGAATACAGAGATTTTATTAACGTTTATAGAAAAATCGTGTTTTTACCGCAAGAAATGACGATTTTTACAATTGGACGATTTACGCATACAAACCCATATTCCCCTGCATGCGAACGTGAAATTGTTGTTGTATATTGGTGATTCCACACGAATTTAACACTTTTTTAAGAAATTAGACAAATCCCACGGCATTTCTAGATTTTATTTATATTTACATAGTTATAAATCTCGCAAAAACGAAATTTTTTTAAAGATTTTGGTTAGTGGGGAAAATCGAAACCAGTGATATAATACTGTTCAGTCATGTATATTAAACACTCTGTAAAAGAAATAGCACAATCGGTTGGAATACAGAGGTTTTATTAACATTTATAGAAAAATCGTGTTTTTACCGCAAGAGACGACGATTTATACAATTGGACGCTTTACACAAACGAACCCATATTCCCCTTCATGCGAACGTGAAATTGTTGTTATATATATGTTATTCAACACGAATTTAACACTTTTTTAAGAAATTAGACAAATCCCAGGGAATTTGTAGATTTTATTCATATTTATATAGTTATAAATCTCGCAAAACGAAATTTTTTTAAAGATTTTGGTTGTGGGGAATATCGAAACCTGTGATATAATACTGTTATATTATGTACATTAAACACTCTGTGAAAGAATTAGCACAATCGGTTGGAATACACAGATTTTATTAACTTTTATAGAAAAATCGTGTTTTTACTTCAAGATACGACGATTTTTACAATTGGAAGATTTACACATACAAACCCACATTCCCCTGCATCGCACGTGAAATTGTTGTTATATATAGGTGATTCCACACGAATTTAACACTTTTTTAAGAAATTAGACAAATCCCACGGAATTTGTAGATTTTATTCCCATTTATATAGTTATAAATCTCGCAAAAACGAAATTTCTTTAAAGATTTTTGTTAGTGGGGAAAATCGAAACCAGTGATATAATACTGTTTAGTCATGTATATTAAACACTCTGTCAAAGAATTAGCACAATCGGTTAAAATACAGAGATTTTATTAACATTTATAGAAAATGGTTTTTTTAACGCAAGAAACGACGATTTTTACAATTGGACGATATACACATACAAACCCATATTCCCCTGCATGCGAACGTGAAATTGTTGTTATATATAGGTGATTCCACATGAATTTAACACACTTTTAAGAAATTAGACAAATCCCACGGAATTTGTAGATTTTATTGATATTTATATAGTTAAAAATCTCGCAAAAACGAAATTTTTTGAAAGATTTTGGTTAGTGGGGAAAATCGAAACCAGTGATATAATACTGTTTAGTCATGTATATTAAACATTCTATGCAAGAATTAGCACAATCGGTTGGAATACAGAGATTTTATTAACGTTTATAGAAAAATCGTGTTTTTACCGCAAGAAATGACGATTTTTACAATTGGACGAGTTACACATGCAAACCCATATTCCTCAGCATGCGAACGTGAAATTGTTGTTATATATAGGTGATTCCACAGGAATTTAAAACTTTTTTAAGAAATTAGAAAAATCCCATGGAATTTGTAGATTTTATTCATATTTATATAGTTATAAATCTCGCAAAAACGAAATATTTGAAAGATTTTGGTTAGTGGGGAAAAACGAAACCAGTGATATAATACTGTTTAGTAATGCATATTAAACACTCTGTGAAAGAATTAGCACAATCGGTTGGAATACAGAGATTTTATTAACGTTTATAGAAAAATCGTGTTTTTACCTCAAGAAACGACGATTTTTACAATTGGACGAGTTACACATGCAAACCCATATTCCTCAGCATGCGAACGTGAAATTGTTGTTATATATAGGTGATTCCACAGGAATTTAAAACTTTTTTAAGAAATTAGACAAATCTCACGGAATTTGTAGATTTTATTCATAATTATGTAGTTAAAATTCTCGCAAAAACGAAATTTTTGAAAGATTTTCGTTTGTGGGGAAAATCGAAACCAGTGATATTATACTGTTCAATCATGTATACTAAACACTCTGTGAAAGAAATAGCACAATCGGATGGAATACAGAGATTATATTAACGTTTATAGAGAAATCGTGTTTTTACCGCAAGAAATGACGATTTATACAATTGGACGCTTTACACAAACAAAACCATATTCCCCTGCATGCGAACGTGAAATTGTTATTATGTATAGGTGATTCCACACGAATTTACCACTTTTGTCAGAAATTAGACAAATCCCACGGAATTTGTAGATTTTATTCATATTTATATAGTTATAAATCTCGCAAAAACGAAATTTTTGAAAGATTTTGGTTAGTGGGAAAATCGAAACCAGTGATATAATACTGTTTAGTCATGTATATTAAACACTCTATGCAAGAAATAGCACAATCGGTTTGAATACAGAGATTTTATTAACGTTTATAGAAAAATCGCGTTTTTACCGCAAGAAATGACGATTTTTACAATTGGACGATTTACACATACAAACCCATATTCCCCTGCATGCGAACGTGAAATTGTTGTTGTATATAAGTGATTCCACACGAATTTAACACTTTTTTAAGAAATGAGACAAATCTCACGGAATTTGTAGATTTTATTCATATTTATATAGTTATAAATCTCGCAAAAACGAAATTTTTGAAAGATTTTGGTTAGTGGGGAAAATCGAAACCAGTGGTATAATACTGTTTAGTCATGTATTTTAAACACTCTATGCAAGAATTAGCACAATCGGTTGGAATACAGAGATTTTATTAACGTTTATAGAAAAATCGTGTTTTTACCGCAAGAAATGACGATTTTTACAATTGGACGATTTACACATACAAACCCATATTCCCCTGCATGCGAACGTGAAATTGTTGTTGTATATTGGTGATTCCACACGAATTTAACACTATTTTAAGAAAATAGACAAATCCCACGGAATTTGTAAATTTTATTGTTATTTATATAGTTATAAATCTCGCAAAAACGAAATTTTTTGAAACATTTTGGTTAGTGGGGAAAATCGAAACCAGTGACATAATACTTTTTAGTCACGTATATTAAACACTCTGTGAAAGAATTAGCACAATCGGTTGGAATACAGAGGTTTTATTAACATTTATAGAAAAATCGTGTTTTTACCGCAAGAAACGACGATTTTTACAATTGGACGATTTACACACACAAACCCATATTCCTCAGCATGCGAGCTTGAAATTGTTGTTATATATAGGTGATTCCACACGAATTTAACACTTTTTTAAGAAATGAGACAAATCTCACGGAATTTGTAGATTTTATTCATATTTATATAGTTATAAATCTCGCAAAAACGAAATTTTTGAAAGATTTTGGTTAGTGGGGAAAATCGAAACCAGTGATATAATACTGTTTAGTCATTTATTTTAAACACTCTATGCAAGAATTAGCACAATCGGTTGGAATACAGAGATTTTATTAACGTTTATAGAAAAATCGTGTTTTTACCGCAAGAAATGACGATTTTTACATTTGGACGATTTACACATACAAACCCATATTCCCCTGCATGCGAACGTGAAATTGTTGTTGTGTATTGGTGATTCCACACGAATTTAACACTTTTTTAAGAAATTAGACAAATCCCACGGAATTTGTAGTTTTTATTTATATTTACATAGTTATAAATCTCGCAAAAACGAAATTTTTTAAAGATTTTGGTTAGTGGGAAAAATCGAAACCAGTGATATAATACTGTTTAGTCAGGTATATTAAACACTCTGTGAAAGAAATAGCACAATCGGTTGGAATAGAGGTTTTATTAACATTTATAGAAAAATCGTGTTTTTACCGCAAGAGACGACGATTTATACAATTGGACGCTTTACACAAATGAACCCATATTCCCCTTCATGCGAACGTGAAATTGTTGTTATATATATGTGATTCAACACGAATTTAACACTTTTTTAAGAAATTAGACAAATCGCAGGGAATTTTAGATTTTATTCCTATTTATATAGTTATAAATCTAGCAAAACGAAATTTTTTTAAAGATTTTGGTTTGGGGGAATATCGAAACCTGTGATATAATACTGTTCAATTATATACATTAAACACTCTGTGAAAGAATTAGCACAATCGGTTGGAATACACAGATTTTATTAACTTTTA
This sequence comes from Periplaneta americana, assembly GCF_040183065.1. Classification (NCBI taxonomy): domain Eukaryota; kingdom Metazoa; phylum Arthropoda; class Insecta; order Blattodea; family Blattidae; genus Periplaneta; species Periplaneta americana. Next base: position 87,508,071 of record NC_091130.1, on the reverse strand, counting down.
TAGAAAAATTGTGTTTTTACTTCAAGATACGACGATTTTTACAATTGGACGATTTACACATACAAACCCACATTCCCCTGCATCGAACGTGAAATTGTTGTTATATATAGGTGATTCCACACGAATTTAACACTTTTATAAGAAATTAGACAAATCCCACGGAATTTGTAGATTTTATTCTCATTTATATAGTTATAAATCTCGCAAAAACGAAATTTTTTTAAAGATTTTGGTTAGTGGGGAAAATCGAAACCAGTGATATAATACTGTTTAGTCATGTATATTAAACACTCTGTGAAAGAATTAGCTCAATCGGTTAGAATACAGAGATTTTATTAACATTTATAGAAAAATCGTGTTTCTACCGCAAGAAACGACGATTTTTACAATTGGACGATATACACATACAAACCCATATTCCCCTGCATGCGAACATGAAATTGTTGTTATATATAGGTGATTCCACATGAATTTAACACACTTTTAAGAAATTAGACAAATCCCACGGAATTTGTAGATTATATTCATATTTATATAGTTATAAATCTCGCAAAAACGAAATATTTGAAAGATTTTGGTTATTGGGGAAAATCGAAACCAGTGATATAATACTGTTTAGTAATGCATATTAAACACTCTGTGAAAGAATTAGCACAATCGGTTGGAATACAGAGATTTTATTAACGTTTATAGAAAAATCGTGTTTTTACCGCAAGAAACGACGATTTTTACAATTGGACGAGTTACACATGCAAACCCATATTCCTCAGCATGCGAACGTGAAATTGTTGTTATATATAGGTGATTCCACAGGAATTTAAAACTTTTTTAAGAAATTAGACAAATCTCACGGAATTTGTAAATTTTATTCATAATTATGTAGTTAAAATTCTCGCAAAAACGAAATTTTTGAAAGATTTTCGTTTGTGGGGAAAATCGAAACCAGTGATATTATACTGTTCAATCATGTATATTAAACACTCTGTGAAAGAAATAGCACAATCGGATGGAATACTGAGATTATATTAACGTTTATAGAAAAATCGTGTTTTTACCGCAAGAAACGACGATTTATACAATTTGACGCTTTACACAAACGAACCCACATTCCCCTGCATGAGAACGTGAAATTGTTGTTATATATATTAGTGATTCCACACGAATTTAACACTTTTTTAAGAAATGAGGCAAATCCTACGGAATTTGTAGATTTTATTGATATTTATATAGTTATAAATCTCGCAAAAACGAAATTTTTTTAAAGATTTTGGTTAGTGGGGAAAATCGAAACCAGTGACATAATACTGTTTAGTCATGTATATTAATTACTCTGTGAAAGAAATAGCACAATCGGTTGGAATACAGAGATTTTATTAACGTTTATAGAAAAATCGTGTTTTTACCGCAAGAAATGACGATTTCTACAATTGGACGCTTTACACAAACAAACCCATATTCCCCTGCATGCGAACGTGTAATTGTTATTATTCCACACGAATTTACCACTTTTTTCAGAAATTAGACAAATCCCACGGAATTTGTAGATTTTGTTCATACTTATATAGTTATAAATCTCGCAAAAACGAAATTTTTGAAAGATTTTGGTTTGTGGGAAAATCGAAACCAGTGATATAATACTGTTTAGTCATGTATATTAAACACTCTATGCAAGAAATAGCACAATCGGTTTGAATACAGAGATTTTATTAACGTTTATAGAAAAATCGCGTTTTTACCGCAAGAAATGACGATTTTTACAATTGGACGATTTACACATACAAACCCAAATTCCCCTGCATGCGAACGTGAAATTGTTGTTGTATATAGGTGATTCCACACGAATTTAACGCTTTTTTAAGAAATGAGACAAATCTCACGGAATTTGTAGATTTTATTCATATTTATATAGTTATAAATCTCGCAAAAACGAAATTTTTGAAAGATTTTGGTTAGTGGGGAAAATCGAAACCAGTGATATAATACTGTTTAGTCATGTATTTTAAACACTCTATGCAAGAATTAGCACAATCGGTTGTAATACAGAGATTTTATTAACGTTAATAGAAAAATCGTGTTTTTACCGCAAGAAATGACGATTTTTACAATTGGACGATTTACACATACAAACCCATATTCCCCTGCATGCGAACGTGAAATTGTTGTTGTATATTGGTGATTCCACACGAATTTAACACTATTTTAAGAAATTAGACAAATCCCACGGAATTTGTAGATTTTATTGTTATTTATATATTTATAAATCTCGCAAAAACGAAATTTTTTTAAACATTTTGGTTAGTGGGGAAAATCGAAACCAGTGACATAATACTTTTTAGTCACGTATATTAAACACTCTGTGAAAGAAATAGCACAATCGGTTGGAATACAGAGATTTTATTAACATTTATAGAAAAATCGTGTTTTTACCGCAAGAAACGACGATTTTTACAATTGGACGATTTACACACACAAACCCATATTCCTCAGCATGCGAGCGTGAAATTGTTGTTATATATAGGTGATTCCACACGAATTTAACACTTTTTTAAGAAATGAGACAAATCTCACGGAATTTGTAGATTTTATTCATATTTATATAGTTATAAATCTCGCAAAAACGAAATTTTTGAAAGATTTTGGTTAGTGGGGATAATCGAAACCAGTGATATAATACTGTTTAGTCATGTATTTTAAACACTCTATGCAAGAATTAGCACAATCGGTTGGAATACAGAGATTTTATTAAGGTTTATAGAAAAATCGTGTTTTTACCGCAAGAAATGACGATTTTTACATTTGGACGATTTACACATACAAACCCATATTCCCCTGCATGCGAACGTGAAATTGTTGTTGTGTATTGGTGATTCCACACGAATTTAACACTTTTTTAAGAAATCAGACAAATCCCACGGAATTTGTAGATTTTATTCATATTTATATAGTTATAAATGTCGCAAAAACGAAATTTTTGAAAGATTTTGGTTAGTGGGGAAAATCGAAACCAGTGATACAATACTTTTTAGTCATGTATATTAAACACTCTTTGCAAGAATTAGCACAATCGGTTGGAATACAGTGATTTTATAACGTTTAAAGAAAAATCGTGTTTTTACCGCAAGAGACGACGATTTATACAATTGGACGTTTTACACAAACGAACCCATATTCCCCTTCATGCGAACGTGAAATTGTTGTTATATATAGGTGATTCCACACGAATTTATCACTTTTTTAAGAAATTAGACAAATCCCACGGAATTTGTAGATTTTATTCATATTTATATAGTTATAAATCTCGCAAAAAAAAAATTTTTTGAAAGATTTTGGTTAGTGGGGAAAATCGAAACCAGTGCCATAATACTGTTTAGTCATGTATATTAAACACTCTGTGAAAGAATTAGCACAATCGGTTGGAATACAGAGATTTTATTAACGTTTATAGAAAAATCGTGTTTTTACCGCAAGAAACGACGATTTTTACAATTGCACGATTTAAACATACAAACCCAAATTCCCCTGCATGCGAACGTGAAATTGTTGTTTTATATAGGTGATTCCACACGAATTTAACACTTTTTTAAGAAATTAGACAAATCCCACAGAATTTGTAGGTTTCATTCATATTTATATAGTTAAAAATCTCGCAAAAACGAAATTTTTTGAAAGATTTTTGGTTAGTGGGGATAATCGAAACCAGTGATATAATACTGTTTAGTCGTGTATATTAAACACTCTGTTCAAGAATTAGCACAATCGGTTGGAATACAGAGGTTTTATTAACGTTTATAGAAAAATCGTGTTTTTACCGCAAGAAACGACGATTTATACAATTGGACGCTTTACACAAACAAACCCATATTCCCCTGCATGCGAACGTGAAATTGTTGTTATATATAGGTGATTCCACACGAATTTAACACTTTTTTAAGAAATTAGACAAATCCCACGGAATTTGTAGATTTTATTCATATTTATATAGTTATAAATCTCGCAAAAACGAAATTTTTTGAAAAATTTTGGTTAGTGGGAAAATCGAAACCAGTGATATAATACTGTTTTGTCACGTATATAAACACTCTGTGAAAGATTTAGCACAATCGGTTGGAATACAGAGATTTTATTAACAATTATAGAAAAATCGTGTTTTTACCGCAAGAAACGACGATTTTTACAATTGAACGATTTACACATACAAACCCATATTCCTCAGCTTGCGAACTTGAATTTGTTGTTATATATAGGTGATTTCACACGAATTTGACACTTTTTTAAGAAATTAGACAAATCCCACGGAATTTGTACATTTTATTCATAATTATGTAGTTAAAAATGTTGCAAAAACGAAATTTTTTTAAAGATTTTCGTTTGTGGGGAAAATCGAAACCAGTGACATAATACTGTTCAATCATGTATATTAAACACTCTCTCCATGAATTAGCACTATCGGTTGGAATACAGAGATTTTATTAACGTTTATAGAAAAATCGTGTTTTTACCGCAAGAAACGACGATTAATACAATTGTACGCTTTATACAAACGAACCCACATTTCCCTGCATGCGAACGTGAAATTGTTGTTATATATAGGTGATTCCACACGAATATAACACTTTTTTAAGAAATGAGACAAATCCCACGGAATTTGTAGATTTTATTCATATTTATATAGTTATAAATCTCGCAAAAACGAAATTTTTTGAAAGATTTTTGGTTAGTGGGGAAAATCGAAACCAGTGATATAATACTGTTTAGTCATGTATATTAAACACTCTATGCAAGAATTAGCATAATCGGTTGGAATACAGAGATTTTATTAACGTTTATAGAAAAATCGCGTTTTTACCGCAAGAAATGACGATTTTTACAATTGGACGATTTACACATACAAACCCATATTCCCCTGCATGCGAACGTGAAATTGTTGTTGTATATAGGTCATTCCACACGAATTTAACACTTTTTTAAGAAATTAGACAAATCCCACGGAATTTGTAGATTTTATTCATATTTATATAGTTATAAATCTCGCAAAAACGAAATTTTTTGAAAGATTTTGGTTAGTGGTGAAAATCGAAACCAGTGCCATAATACTGTTTAGTCATGTATATTAAACACTCTGTGAAAGAATTAGCACAATCGGTTGGAATACAGAGGTTTTATTAACGTTTATAGAAAAATCGTGTTTTTACCGCAAGAAATGACGATTTTTACAATTGGACGATTTACACATACAAACCCATATTCCCCTGCATGCGAACGTGAAATTGTTGTTGTATATAGGTGATTCAACACGAATTTAACACTTTTTTAAGAAATTAGACAAATCCCACGGAATTTGTAGATTTTATTGATATTTATAAAGTTATAAATCTCGCAAAAACGAAATTTTTGAAAGATTTTGGTTAGTGGGGAAAATCGACACCAGTGATATAATACTTTTTAGTCATGTATATTAAACACTCTATGCAAGAATTAGCACAATCGGTTGGAATACAGTGATTTTATAACGTTTATAGAAAAATCGTGTTTTTACCGCAAGAGACGACGATTTATACAATTGGACGTTTTACACAAACGAACCCATATTCCCCTTCTTGCGAACGTGAAATTGTTGTTATATATAGGTGATTCCACACGAATGTACCCCTGTTTTAAGAAATCAGACAAATCCCACGGAATTTGTAGATTTCATTCATATTTATATAGTTATAAATCTCGCAAAAACGAAATTTTTTGAAAGATTTTGGTTAGTGGGGAAAATCGAAACCAGTGATATAATACTGTATAGTCATGTATAATAAACATTCTATGCAAGAATTAGCACAATCGGTTGGAATACAGAGATTTTATTAACGTTTATAGACAAATCGTATTTTTACCGCAAGAAATGACGATTGTTACAATTGGACTATTTACACATACAAACCCATATTCCCCTGCATGCGAACGTGAAATTGTTGTTGTATATAGGTGATTCCACACGAATTTAACACTTTTTTAAGAAATTAGACAAATCCCACGGAATTTGTAGATTTTATTCATATTTATATAGTTATAAATGTCGCAAAAACGAAATTTTTGAAAGATTTTGGTTAGTGGGGAAAATCGAAACCAGTGATACAATACTTTTTAGTCATGTATATTAAACACTCTATGCAAGAATTAGAACAATCGGTTGGAATACAGTGATTTTATAACGTTTAAAGAAAAATCGTGTTTTTACCGCAAGAGACGACGATTTATACAATTGGACGTTTTACACAAACGAACCCATATTCCCCTTCATGCGAACGTGAAATTGTTGTTATATATAGGTGATTCCACACGAATTTATCACTTTTTTAAGAAATTAGACAAATCCCACGGAATTTGTAGATTTTATTCATATTTATATAGTTATAAATCTCGCAAAAACGAAATTTTTTGAAAGATTTTGGTTAGTGGGGAAAATCGAAACCAGTGCCATAATACTGTTTAGTCATGTATATTAAACACTCTGTGAAAGAATTAGCACAATCGGTTGGAATACAGAGATTTTATTAACGTTTATAGAAAAATCGTGTTTTTACCGCAAGAAACGACGATTTTTACAATTGCACGATTTAAACATACAAACCCAAATTCCCCTGCATGCGAACGTGAAATTGTTGTTTTATATAGGTGATTCCACACGAATTTAACACTTTTTTAAGAAATTAGACAAATCCCACAGAATTTGTAGGTTTCATTCATATTTATATAGTTAAAAATCTCGCAAAAACGAAATTTTTTGAAAGATTTTTGGTTAGTGGGTATAATCGAAACCAGTGATATAATACTGTTTAGTCGTGTATATTAAACACTCTGTTCAAGAATTAGCACAATCGGTTGGAATACAGAGGTTTTATTAACGTTTATAGAAAAATCGTGTTTTTACCGCAAGAAACGACGATTTATACAATTGGACGCTTTACACAAACAAACCCATATTCCCCTGCATGCGAACGTGAAATTGTTGTTATATATAGGTGATTCCACACGAATTTAACACTTTTTTAAGAAATTAGACAAATCCCACAGAATTTGTAGGTTTCATTCATATTTATATAGTTAAAAATCTCGCAAAAACGAAATTTTTTGAAAGATTTTTGGTTAGTGGGGACAATCGAAACCAGTGATATAATACTGTTTAGTCGTGTATATTAAACACTCTGTTCAAGAATTAGCACAATCGGTTGGAATACAGAGGTTTTATTAACGTTTATAGAAAAATCGTGTTTTTACCGCAAGAAACGACGATTTATACAATTGGACGCTTTACACAAACAAACCCATATTCACCTGCATGCGAACGTGAAATTGTTGTTATATATAGGTGATTCCACACGAATTTAACACTTTTTTAAGAAATTAGACAAATCCCACAGAATTTGTAGGTTTCATTCATATTTATATAGTTAAAAATCTCGCAAAAACGAAATTTTTTGAAAGATTTTTGGTTAGTGGGGATAATCGAAACCAGTGATATAATACTGTTTAGTCGTGTATATTAAACACTCTGTTCAAGAATTAGCATAATCGGTTGGAATACAGAGGTTTTATTAACGTTTATAGAAAAATCGTGTTTTTACCGCAATAAACGACGATTTATACAATTGGACGCTTTACACAAACAAACCCATATTCCCCTGCATGCGAACGTGAAACTGTTGTTATATATAGGTGATTCCACACGAATTTAACACTTTTTTCAGAAATTAGACAAATCCCACGAAATTTGTAGATTTTATTCATAATTATTTTGTTAAAAATTTCGCAAAAACGAAATTTTTTGAAAGCTTTTCGTTTGTGGGGAAAATCGAAACCAGTGATATAATACTGTTTAGTTATAAATATTAAACACTCTGTTCAAGAATTAGCACAATCGGTTGGAATACAGACGTTTTATTAACTTTTATAGAAAATCGTGTTTTTACCGCAAGAAACGACGATTTATGCAATTGGACGCTTTACACAAACAAACCCATATTCTCCTGCATGAGAACGTGAAATTGTTGTTATATATAGGTGATTCCACACGAATTTAACACTTTTTTAAGAAATGAGACAAATCCTACGGAATTTGTAGATTTTATTGATATTTATATAGTTATAAATCTCGCAAAAACGAAATTTTTTTAAAGATTTTGGTTAGTGGGGAAAATCGAAACCAGTGACATAATACTGTTTAGTCATGTATATTAAAAACTCTGTGAAAGAAATAGCACAATCGGTTGGAATACAGAGATTTTATTAACGTTTATAGAAAAATCGTGTTTTTACCGCAAGAAATGACGACTAATACAATTGGACGCTTTACACAAACAAACCCATATTCCCCTGCATGCGAACGTGAAATTGTTGTTATGTATAGGTGATTCCACACGAATTTAACACTTTTTTAAGAAATTAGACAAATCCCACGGCATTTGTAGATTTTATTGATATTTATATAGTTATAAATCTCGCAAAAACGAAATTTTTTTAAAGATTTTGGTTTGTGCGGAAAATCGAAACCAGTGACATAATACTGTTTAGTCAGGTATATTAAACACTCTGTTAAAGAATTAGCACAATCGGTTGGAATACAGAGATTTTATTAACATTTATAGAAAAATCGTGTTTTTACCGCAAGAAACGACGATTTTTACAATTGGACGATTTACACATACAAACCCATATTCCTCAGCATGCGAACGTGATATTGTTGTTATATACAGGTGATTCCACACGAATTAACCACTTTTTTCAGAAATTAGACAAATCCCACGAAATTTGTAGATTTTATTCATAATTATGTAGTTAAAAATGTCGCAAAATCGAAATTTTTTTATAGATTTTCGTTTGTGGGGAAAATCGAAACCAGTCATATAATACTGTTCAATCATGTATATTAAACACTCTGTGCATGAATTAGCACAATCGGTTGAAATACAGGGATTTTATTAACATTTATAGAAAAATCGTGTTTTTACCGCAAGAAACGTCGATTTTTACAATTGGACGATTTAAACATACAAACCCATATTCCCCTGCATGCGAACGTGAAATTGTTGTTATATATAGGTGATTCCACACGAATTTAACACTTTTTTAAGAAATTAGACAAATCCCACGGAATTTGTAAATTTTATTCATATTTATATAGTTATAATTCTCGCAAAAACGAAATTTTTTGAAAGATTTTGGTTAGTGGGGAAAATCGAAACCAGTGATATAATACTGTTTAGTCATGTATATTAAACATTCTATGCAAGAATTAGCACAATCGGTTGGAATACAGAGATTTTATTAACGTTTATAGAAAAATCGTGTTTTTACCGCAAGAAATTACGATTTTTACAATTGGACGATTTACACATACAAACCCATATTCCCCTGCATGCGAAAGTGAAATTGTTGTTGTATATAGGTGATTCCACACGAATTTAACACTTTTTTAAGAAATTAGACAAATCCCAAGGAATTTGTAGATTTTATTCATATTTATATAGTTATAAATCTCGCAAAAACAAAAATTTTTTGAAAGTTTTTGGTTAGTGGGGAAAATCGAAACCAGTGACATAATACTGTTTAGTCACGTATATTAAACACTCTGTGAAAGAATTAGCACAATCGGTTGGAATACAGAGGTTTTATTAACATTTATAGAAAAATCGTGTTTTTACCGCGAGAAACGACGATTTTTACACTTGGACGATTTACACATACAAACCCATATTCCCCTGCATGCGAACGTGAAATTGTTGTTATATATAGTTGATTCCACACGAATTTGACAATTTTTTAAGAAATTAGACTAATCCCACGGAATTTGTAGATTTTATTCATATTTATATAGTTATAAATCTCGCATAACGAAATTTTTTGAAAGAATTTGGTTAGTGGGGAAAATCGAAACCAGTGTCATAATACTGTTCAGTCATGTATATTAAACACTCTATGCAAGAATTAGCACAATCGGTTGGAATACAGAGATTTTATTAACGTTTATAGAAAAATCGTGTTTTTACCGCAACAAATGACGATTTTTACAATTGGACGATTTACACATACAAACCCATATTCCCCTTCATGCGAACGTGAAATTGTTGTTATATATAGGTGATTCCACACGAATTTAACACTTTTTTAAGAAATTAGACAAATCCCACGGAATTTGTAGATTTTATTGATATTTATATTGTTATAAATCTCGCAAAAACGAAATTATTTGAAAGATTTTGGTTAGTGGGGAAAATCGAAACCAGTGATATAATACCCTATAGTCATGTATAATAAACATTATATGCAAGAATTAGCACAATCGGTTGGAATACAGAGATTTTATTAACGTTTATAGAAAAATCGTGTTTTTACCGCAAGAAATGAAGATTTTTACAATTGGACGATTTACACATACAAACCCTTATTCCCCTGCATGCGAACGTGAAATTGTTGTTGTATATAGGTGATTCCACACGAATTTAACACTTTTTTAAGAAATTAGACAAATCCCACGGAATTTGTAGATTTTATTGATATTTATATAGTTATAAATCTCGCAAAAACGAAATTTTTGAAAGATTTTGGTTAGTGGGGAAAATCGAAACCAGTGATATAATAGCTTTTAGTCATGTATATTAAACACTCTATGCAAGAATTAGCACAATCGGTTGGAATACAGTGATTTTATAACGTTTATAGAAAAATCGTGTTTTTACCGCAAGAGACGACGATTTATACAATTGGACGTTTTACACAAACAAACCCATATTCCCCTTCATGCGAACGTGAAATTGTTGTTATATATAGGTGATTCCACACGAATTTATCACTTTTTTAAGAAATTAGACAAATCCCACGGAATTTGTAGATTTTATTCATATTTATATAGTTAAAAACCTCACAAAAACGAAATTTTTTTAAAGATTTTTGGTTAGTGGGGATAATCGAAACCAGTGATATAATACTGTTTAGTCGTGTATATTAAACACTCTGTTCAAGAATTAGCACAATCGGTTAGAATACAGAGGTTTTATTAACGTTTATAGAAAAATCGTGTTTTTACCGCAAGAAACGACGATTTATACAATTGGACGCTTTACACAAACAAACCCATATTCCCCTGCATGCGAACGGGAAATTGTTGTTATATATAGGTGATTCCACACGAATTTAACACTTTTTTAAGAAATTAGACAAATCCCACGGAATTTGTAGATTTTATTCATATTTATATAGTTATAAATCTCGCAAAAAACGAAATTTTTTGAAAAATTTTGGTTAGTGGGGAAAATCGAAACCAGTGACATAATACTGTTTAGTCACGTATATAAACACTCTGTGAAAGATTTAGCACAATCGGTTGGAATACAGAGATTTTATTAACAATTATAGAAAAATCGTGTTTTTACCGCAAGAAACGACGATTTTTACAATTGGACGATTTACACATACAAACCCATATTCCTCAGCTTGCGAACTTGAATTTGTTGTTATATATAGGTGATTTCACACGAATTTGACACTTTTTTAAGAAATTAGACAAATCCCACGGAATTTGTAGATTTTATTCATAATTATGTAGTTAAAAATGTTGCAAAAACGAAATTTTTTTAAAGATTTTGGTTTGTGGGGAAAATCGATACCAGTGACAAAGTACTGTTTAGTCAAGTATATTAAAAACTCTGTGAAAGACTTAGCACAATCGGTGGGAAATAGAGAAATTTTATTAACATTTAAAAAAAATCGTGTTTTTAACGCAAGAAACGACGATTTTTACAATTGGACGATTTACACATACAAACCCACATTCTCCTGCATGCGAACGTGAAATTGTTGTTATATATAGGTGATTCCACACGAATTTAACACTTTTTTAAGAAATTAGACAAATCCCACGGAATTTGTAAATTTTATTCATATTTATATAGTTATAATTCTCGCAAAAACGAATTTTTTTGAAAGATTTTGGTTAGTGGGGAAAATCGAAACCAGTGATATAATACTGTTTAGTCATGTATATTAAACATTCTATGCAAGAATTAGCACAATCGGTTGGAATACAGAGATTTTATTAACGTTTATAAAAAAATCGTCTTTTTACCGCAAGAAATTACGATTTTTACAATTGGACGATTTACACATACAAACCCATATTCCCCTGCATGCGAAAGTGAAATTGTTATTGTATATAGGTGATTCCACACGAATTTAACACTTTTTTAAGAAATTAGACAAATCCCAAGGAATTTGTAGATTTTATTCATATTTATATAGTTATAAATCTCGCAAAAACAAAATTTTTTGAAAGATTTTGGTTAGTGGGGAAAATCGAAACCAGTGACATAATACTGTTTAGTCATGTATATTAAACACTCTGTGAAAGAATTAGCACAATCGGTTGGAACACAGAGGTTTTATTAACATTTATAGAAAAATCGTGTTTTTACCGCAAGAAACGACGATTTTTACACTTGGACGATTTACACATACAAACCCATATTTCCCTGCATGCGAACGTGAACTTGTTGTTATATATAGTTGGTTCCACACGAATTTGACAATTTTTTAAGAAATTAGACTAATCCCACGGAATTTGTAGATTTTATTCATATTTATATAGTTATAAATCTCGCAAAAACGAAATTTTTTGAAAGAATTTGGTAGTGGGGAAAATCGAAACCAGTGTCATAATACTGTTCAGTCATGTATATTAAACACTCTATGCAAGAATTAGCACAATCGGTTGGAATACACAGATTTTATTAACGTTTATAGAAAAATCGTCTTTTTACCGCAAGAAATGACGATTTTTGCAATTGGACGATTTACACATACAAACCCATATTCCCCTTCTTGCGAACGTGAAATTGTTGTTATATATAGGTGATTCCACACGAATTTACCACTTTTTTAAGAAATTAGACAAATCCCACGGAATTTGTAGATTTTATTGATATTTATATAGTTATAAATCTCGCAAAAACGAAATTTTTGAAAGTTTTTGGTTAGTGGGGAAAATCGAAACTAGTGATATAATACTTTTTAGTCATGTATATTAAACACTCTATGCAAGAATTAGCACAATCGGTTGGAATACAGTGATTTTATAACGTTTATAGAAAAATCGTGTTTTTACCGCAAGAGACGACGATTTATACAATTGGACGTTTTACACAAACGAACCCATATTCCCCTTCATGCGAACGTGAAATTGTTGTTATATATAGGTGATTCCACACGAACTTATCACTTTTTTAAGAAATTAGACAAATCCCACGGAATTTGTAGATTTTATTCATATTTATATAGTTATAAATCTCGCAAAAACGAAATTTTTTGAAAGATTTTGGTTAGTGGGGAAAATCGAAACCAGTGCCATAATACTGTTTAGTCATGTATATTAAACACTCTGTGAAAGAATTAGCACAATCGGTTGGAATACAGACATTTTATTAACGTTTATAGAAAAATCGTGTTTTTACCGCAAGAAACGACGATTTTTACAATTGCACGATTTAAACATACAAACCCAAATTCCCCTGCATGCGAACGTGAAATTGTTGTTTTATATAGGTGATTCCACACGAATTTAACACTTTTTTAAGAAATTAGACAAATCCCACACAATTTGTAGGTTTCATTCATATTTATATAGTTAAAAATCTCGCAAAAACGAAATTTTTTGAAAGATTTTTGGTTAGTGGGGATAATCGAAACCAGTGATATAATACTGTTTAGTCGTGTATATTAAACACTCTGTTCAAGAATTAGCACAATCGGTTGGAATACAGAGGTTTTATTAACGTTTATAGAAAAATCGTGTTTTTACCGCAAGAAACGACGATTTATACAATTGGACGCTTTACACAAACAAACCCATATTCCCCTGCATGCGAACGTGAAATTGTTGTTATATATAGGTGATTCCACACGAATTTAACACTTTTTTAAGAAATTAGACAAATCCCACGGAATTTGTAGATTTTATTCATATTTATATAGTTATAAATCTCGCAAAAACGAAATTTTTTGAAAAATTTTGGTTAGTGGGGAAAATCGAAACCAGTGATATAATACTGTTTTGTCACGTATATAAACACTCTGTGAAAGATTTAGCACAATCGGTTGGAATACAGAGATTTTATTAACAATTATAGAAAAATCGTGTTTTTACCGCAAGAAACGACGATTTTTACAATTGAACGATTTACACATACAAACCCATATTCCTCAGCTTGCAAACTTGAATTTGTTGTTATATATAGGTGCTTTCACACGAATTTGACACTTTTTTAAGAAATTAGACAAATCCCACGGAATTTGTAGATTTTATTCATAATTATGTAGTTAAAAATGTTGCAAAAACGAAATTTTTTTAAAGATTTTCGTTTGTGGGGAAAATCGAAACCAGTGACATAATACTGTTCAATCATGTATATTAAACACTCTCTCCATGAATTAGCACTATCGGTTGGAATACAGAGATTTTATTAACGTTTATAGAAAAATCGTGTTTTTACCGCAAGAAACGACGATTAATACAATTGGACGCTTTATACAAACGAACCCACATTTCCCTGCATGCGAACGTGAAATTGTTGTTATATATAGGTGATTCCACACGAATTTAACACTTTTTTAAGAAATGAGACAAATCCCACGGAATTTGTAGATTTTATTCATATTTATATAGTTATAAATCTCGCAAAAACGAAATTTTTTGAAAGATTTTTGGTTAGTGGGGAAAATCGAAACCAGTGATATAATACTGTTTAGTCATGTATATTAAACACTCTATGCAAGAATTAGCATAATCGGTTGGAATACAGAGATTTTATTAACGTTTATAGAAAAATCGCGTTTTTACCGCAAGAAATGACGATTTTTACAATTGGACGATTTACACATACAAACCCATATTCCCCTGCATGCGAACGTGAAATTGTTGTTGTATATAGGTCATTCCACACGAATTTAACACTTTTTTAAGAAATTAGACAAATCCCACGGAATTTGTAGATTTTATTCATATTTATATAGTTATAAATCTCGCAAAAACGAAATTTTTTGAAAGATTTTGGTTAGTGGTGAAAATCGAAACCAGTGCCATAATACTGTTTAGTCATGTATATTAAACACTCTGTGAAAGAATTAGCACAATCGGTTGGAATACAGAGGTTTTATTAACGTTTATAGAAAAATCGTGTTTTTACCGCAAGAAATGACGATTTTTACAATTGGACGATTTACACATACAAACCCATATTCCCCTGCATGCGAACGTGAAATTGTTGTTGTATATAGGTGATTCCACACGAATTTAACACTTTTTTAAGAAATTAGACAAATCCCACGGAATTTGTAGATTTTATTCATATTTATATAGTTATAAATCTCGCAAAAACGAAATTTTTGAAAGATTTTGGTTAGTGGGGAAAATCGACACCAGTGATATAATACTTTTTAGTCATGTATATTAAACACTCTATGCAAGAATTAGCACAATCGGTTGGAATACAGTGATTTTATAACGTTTATAGAAAAATCGTGTTTTTACCGCAAGAGACGACGATTTATACAATTGGACGTTTTACACAAACGAACCCATATTCCCCTTCTTGCGAACGTGAAATTGTTGTTATATATAGGTGATTCCACACGAATTTATCACTTTTTTAAGAAATTAGACAAATCCCACGGAATTTGTAGATTTTATTCATATTTATATAGTTATAAATCTCGCAAAAACGAAATTTTTTGAAAGATTTTGGTTAGTGGGGAAAATCGAAACCAGTGCCATAATACTGTTTAGTCATGTATATTAAACACTCTGTGAAAGAATTAGCACAATCGGTTGGAATACAGAGATTTTATTAACGTTTATAGAAAAATCGTGTTTTTACCGCAAGAAACGACGATTTTTACAATTGCACGATTTAAACATACAAACCCAAATTCCCCTGCATGCGAACGTGAAATTGTTGTTTTATATAGGTGATTCCACACGAATTTAACACTTTTTTAAGAAATTAGACAAATCCCACACAATTTGTAGGATTCATTCATATTTATATAGTTAAAAATCTCGCAAAAACGAAATTTTTTGAAAGATTTTTGGTTAGTGGGGACAATCGAAACCAGTGATATAATACTGTTTAGTCGTGTATATTAAACACTCTGTTCAAGAATTAGCACAATCGGTTGGAATACAGAGGTTTTATTAACGTTTATAGAAAAATCGTGTTTTTACCGCAAGAAACGACGATTTATACAATTGGACGCTTTACACAAACTAACCCATATTCCCCTGCATGCGAACGTGAAACTGTTGTTATATATAGGAGATTCCACACGAATTTAACACTTTTTTCAGAAATTAGACAAATCCCACGAAATTTGTAGATTTTATTCATAATTATTTTGTTAAAAATTTCGCAAAAACGAAATTTTTTGAAAGCTTTTCGATTGTGGGGAAAATCGAAACCAGTGATATAATACTGTTTAGTTATAAATATTAAACACTCTGTTCAAGAATTAGCACAATCGGTTGGAATACAGACGTTTTATTAACTTTTATAGAAAATCGTGTTTTTACCGCAAGAAACGACGATTTATGCAATTGGACGCTTTACACACACAAACCCATATCCTCCTGCATGAGAACGTGAAATTGTTGTTATATATAGGTGATTCCACACGAATGTAACACTTTTTTAAGAAATGAGACAAATCCTACGGAGTTTGTAGATTTTATTGATATTTATATAGTTATAAATCTCGCAAAAACGAAATTTTTTTAAAGATTTTGGTTAGTGGGGAAAATCGAAACCAGTGACATAATACTGTTTAGTCATGTATATTAAACACTCTGTGAAAGAAATAGCACAATCGGTTGGAATACAGAGATTTTATTAACGTTTATAGAAAAATCGTGTTTTTACCGCAAGAAATGACGACTAATACAATTGGACGCTTTACACAAACAAACCCATATTCCCCTGCATGCGAACGTGAAATTGTTGTTATGTATAGGTGATTCCACACGAATTTAACACTTTTTTAAGAAATTAGACAAATCCCACGGAATTTGTAGATTTTATTCATATTTATATAGTTATAAATGTCGCAAAAACGAAATTTTTGAAAGATTTTGGTTAGTGGGGAAAATCGAAACCAGTGATACAATACTTTTTAGTCATGTATATTAAACACTCTATGCAAGAATTAGCACAATCGGTTGGAATACAGTGATTTTATAACGTTTAAAGAAAAATCGTGTTTTTACCGCAAGAGACGACGATTTATACAATTGGACGTTTTACACAAACGAACCCATATTCCCCTTCATGCGAACGTGAAATTGTTGTTATATATAGGTGATTCCACACGAATTTATCACTTTTTTAAGAAATTAGACAAATCCCACGGAATTTGTAGATTTTATTCATATTTATATAGTTATAAATCTCGCAAAAACGAAATTTTTTGAAAGATTTTGGTTAGTGGGGAAAATCGAAACCAGTGCCATAATACTGTTTAGTCATGTATATTAAACACTCTGTGAAAGAATTAGCACAATCGGTTGGAATACAGAGATTTTATTAACGTTTATAGAAAAATCGTGTTTTTACCGCAAGAAACGACGATTTTTACAATTGCACGATTTAAACATACAAACCCAAATTCCCCTGCATGCGAACGTGAAATTGTTGTTTTATATAGGTGATTCCACACGAATTTAACACTTTTTTAAGAAATTAGACAAATCCCACAGAATTTGTAGGTTTCATTCATATTTATATAGTTAAAAATCTCGCAAAAACGAAATTTTTTGAAAGATTTTTGGTTAGTGGGGATAATCGAAACCAGTGATATAATACTGTTTAGTCGTGTATATTAAACACCCTGTTCAAGAATTAGCACAATCGGTTGGAATACAGAGGTTTTATTAACGTTTATAGAAAAATCGTGTTTTTACCGCAAGAAACGACGATTTATACAATTGGACGCTTTACACAAACAAACCCATATTCCCCTGCATGCGAACGTGAAATTGTTGTTATATATAGGTGATTCCACACGAATTTAACACTTTTTTAAGAAATTAGACAAATCCCACAGAATTTGTAGGTTTCATTCATATTTATATAGTTAAAAATCTCGCAAAAACGAAATTTTTTGAAAGATTTTTGGTTAGTGGGGACAATCGAAACCAGTGATATAATACTGTTTAGTCGTGTATATTAAACACTCTGTTCAAGAATTAGCACAATCGGTTGGAATACAGAGGTTTTATTAACGTTTATAGAAAAAACGTGTTTTTACCGCAAGAAACGACGATTTATACAATTGGACGCTTTACACAAACTAACCCATATTCCCCTGCATGCGAACGTGAAACTGTTGTTATATATAGGTGATTCCACACGAATTTAACACTTTTTTCAGAAATTAGACAAATCCCACGAAATTTGTAGCTTTTATTCATAATTATTTTGTTAAAAATTTCGCAAAAACGAAATTTTTTGAAAGCTTTTCGTTTGTGGGGAAAATCGAAACCAGTGATATAATACTGTTTAGTTATAAATATTAAACACTCTGTTCAAGAATTAGCACAATCGGTTGGAATACAGACGTTTTATTAACTTTTATAGAAAATCGTGTTTTTACCGCAAGAAACGACGATTTATGCAATTGGACGCTTTACACAAACAAACCCATATCCTCCTGCATGAGAACGTGAAATTGTTGTTATATATAGGTGATTCCACACGAATTTAACACTTTTTTAAGAAATGTGACAAATCCTACGGAGTTTGTAGATTTTATTGATATTTATATAGTTATAAATCTCGCAAAAACGAAATTTTTTTAAAGATTTTGGTTAGTGGGGAAAATCGAAACCAGTGACATAATACTGTTTAGTCATGTATATTAAGCACTCTGTGAAAGAAATAGCACAATCGGTTGGAATACAGAGATTTTATTAACGTTTATAGAAAAATCGTGTTTTTACCGCAAGAAATGACGACTAATACAATTGGACGCTTTACACAAACAAACCCATATTCCCCTGCATGCGAACGTGAAATTGTTGTTATGTATAGGTGATTCCACACGAATTTAACAATTTTTAAGAAATTAGATAAATCCCACGGCTTTTGTAAATTTTATTGATATTTATATAGTTATAAATCTCGCAAAAACGAAATTTTTTTTAAGATTTTGGTTTGTGGGGAAAATCGAAACCAGTGACATAATACTGTTTAGTCAGGTATATTAAACACTCTGTTAAAGAATTAGCACAATCGGTTGGAATACAGAGATTTTATTAACATTTATAGAAAAATCGTGTTTTTACCGCAAGAAACGACGATTTTTACAATTGGACGATTTACACATACAAACCCATATTCCTCAGCATGCGAACGTGAAATTGTTGTTATATACAGGTGATTCCACACGAATTAACCACTTTTTTCAGAAATTAGACAAATCCCACGAAATTTGTAGATTTTATTCATAATTATGTAGTTAAAAATGTCGCAAAAACGAAATTTTTTTATAGATTTTCGTTTGTGGGGAAAATCGAAACCAGTCATATAATACTGTTCAATCATGTATATTAAACACTCTGTGCATGAATTAGCACAATCGGTTGAAATACAGGGATTTTATTAACATTTATAGAAAAATCGTGTTTTTACCGCAAGAAACGACGATTTTTACAATTGGACGATTTAAACATACAAACCCATATTCCCCTGCATGCGAACGTGAAATTGTTGTTATATATAAGTGATTCCACACGAATTTAACACTTTTTTAAGAAATTAGACAAATCCCACGGAATTTGTAGATTTAATTGATAATTATTTAGTTAAAAATCTTGCAAAAACGAAATTTTTTGAAAGATTTTCGTTTGTGGGGAAAATCGAAACCAGTGATATAATACTGTTTAATCATGTATATTAAACACACTGTGCAAGAATTAGCACAATCGGTTGTAATACATAAATTTTATTATGTTTATAGAAAAATCGTGTTTTTACCGCAAGATACGACGATTTACACAATTGGACGCTTTACACAAACGAACCCACATTCCCCTGCATGCGAACGTGAAATTGTTGTTATATGTAGGTGATTCCACACGAATTTAACACTTTTTTAAGAAATTAGACAAATCCCACGGCATTTCTAGATTTTATTGATATTTATATAGTTATAAATCTCGCAAAAACGAAATTTTTTGAAAGATTTTGGTTAGTGGGGAAAATCGAAACCAGTGATATAACACTCTTCAATTATGTATATTAAACACTCTGTTCATGAATTAGCACAATCGGTTGGAATACAGAGATTTTATTAACGTTTATAGAAAAATCGTGTTTTTACCGCAAGAAACGACGATTTATACAATTGGACGCTTTACACAAACAAACCCATTTTCCCTGCATGCGAACGTGAAATTGTTGTTATATATACACGAATTTAACACTTTTTTAAGAAATTAGACAAATCCCACGGAATTTGTAGATTTTATTCATATTTATATAATTATAAATCTCGCAAAAACGAAATTTTTTTAAAGATTTTGGTTTGTGGGGAAAATCGAAACCAGTGACAAAGTACTGTTTAGTCAAGTATATTAAAAACTCTGTGAAAGACTTAGCACAATCGGTGGGAAATAGAGAAATTTAATTAACATTTAAAAAAAAATCGTGTTTTCACCGCAAGAAACGACGATTTTTACAATTGGACGATTTACACATACAAACCCATATTCCCCTGCATGCGAAAGTGAAATTGTTGTTGTATATAGGTGATTCCACACGAATTTAACACTTTTTTAAGAAATTAGACAAATCCCAAGGAATTTGTAGATTTTATTCTTATTTATATAGTTATAAATCTCGCAAAAACGAAATTTTTTGAAAGATTTTGGTTAGTGGGGAAAATCGAAACCAGTGACATAATACTGTTTAGTCATGTATATTAAAAACTCTGTGAAAGAATTAGCACAATCGGTTGGAATACAGAGGTTTTATTAACATTTATAGAAAAATCGTGTTTTTACCGCAAGAAACGACGATTTTTACACTTGGACGATTTACACATACAAACCCATATTCCCCTGCATGCGAACGTGAAATTGTTGTTATATATAGTTCATTCCACACGAATTTGACAATTTTTTAAGAAATTAGACTAATCCCACGGAATTTGTAGATTTTATTCATATTTATATAGTTATAAATCTCGCAAAACGAAATTTTTTGAAAGAATTTGGTTAGTGGGGAAAATCGAAACCTG
Organism: Periplaneta americana; assembly: GCF_040183065.1. NCBI lineage: Eukaryota > Metazoa > Arthropoda > Insecta > Blattodea > Blattidae > Periplaneta > Periplaneta americana. Next base: position 87,486,747 of record NC_091130.1, on the reverse strand, counting down.
TGTCATAATACTGTTCAGTCATGTATATTAAACACTCTATGCAAGAATTAGCACAATCGGTTGGAATACAGAGATTTTATTAACGTTTATAGAAAAATCGTCTTTTTACCGCAAGAAATGACGATTTTTACAATTGGACGATTTACACATACAAACCCATATTCCCCTTCATGCGAACGTGAAATTGTTGTTATATATAGGTGATTCCACACGAATTTAACACTTTTTTAAGAAATTAGACAAATCCCACGGAATTTGTAGATTTTATTGATATTTATATTGTTATAAATCTCGCAAAAACGAAATTTTTTGAAAGATTTTGGTTAGTGGGGAAAATCGAAACCAGTGATATAATACCCTATAGTCATGTATAATAAACATTCTATGCAAGAATTAGCACAATCGGTTGGAATACAGAGATTTTATTAACGTTTATAGAAAAATCGTGTTTTTACCGCAAGAAATGACGATTTTTACAATTGGACGATTTACACATACAAACCCATATTCCCCTGCATGCGAACGTGAAATTGTTGTTGTATATAGGTGATTCCACACGAATTTAACACTTTTTTAAGAAATTAGCCAAATCCCACGGAATTTGTAGATTTTATTCATATTTATATAGTTATAAATCTCGCAAAAACGAAATTTTTGAAAGATTTTGGTTAGTGGGGAAAATCGAAACCAGTGATATAATACTTTTTAGTCATGTATATTAAACACTCTATGCAAGAATTAGCACAATCGGTTGGAATACAGTGATTTCATAACGTTTATAGAAAAATCGTGTTTTTACCGCAAGAGACCACGAATTATACAATTGGACGTTTTACACAAACGAACCCATATTCCCCTTCATGCGAACGTGAAATTGTTGTTATATATAGGTGATTCCACATGAATTTAACACACTTTTAAGAAATTAGACAAATCCCAGGAAATTTGTAGATTTTATTGATATTTATATAGTTAAAAATCACGCAAAAAACGAAATTTTTTTAAAGATTTTCGTTTGTGGGGAAAATCAAAACCTGTGATATAATACTGTTCAATCATGTACATTAAACACTCTGTGAAAGAATTAGCACAATCGGTTGGAATACACAGATTTTATTAACTTTTATAGAAAAATCGTGTTTTTACTTCAAGAAACGACGATTTCTACAATTGGACGATTTACTCATACAAACCCACATTCCCCTGCATGCGAACGTGAAATTGTTCTTATATATAGGTGATTCCACATGAATTTAACACACTTTTAAGAAATTAGACAAATCCCACGGAATTTGTAAATTTTATTGATATTTATATAGTTAAAATCTCGCAAAAACGAAATTTTTTGAAAGATTTTGGTTAGTGGGGAAAATCGAAACCAGTGATATAATACTGTTTAGTCATGTATATTAAACATTCTATGCAAGAATTAGCACAATCGGTTGGAATACAGAGATTTTATTAACGTTTATAGAAAAATCGTGTTTTTACCGCAAGAAATGACGATTTTTACAATTGGACGATTTACACATACAAACCCATATTCCCCTGCATGCGAAAGTGAAATTGTTGTTGTATATAGGTGATTCCACACGAATTTAACCCTTTTTTAAGAAATTAGACAAATCCCACGGAATTTGTAGATTTTATTCATATTTATATAGTTATAAATCTCGCAAAAACGAAATTTTTTGAAAGATTTTGGTTAGTGGGGAAAATCGAAACCAGTGACATAATACTGTTTAGTCATGTATATTAAACACTCTATGCAAGAATTAGCACAATCGGTTGGAATACAGAGATTTTATTAACGTTTATAGAAAAATCGCGTTTTTACCACATGAAATAACGATTTTTACAATTGGACGATTTGCACATACAAACCCATATTCCCCTGCATGCGAACATGAAATTGTTGTTGTATATAGGTCATTCCACACGAATTTAACACTTTTTTAAGAAATTAGACAAATCCCACGGAATTTGCAGATTTTATTGATATTTATATAGTTATAAATCTCGCAAATACGAAATTTTTTCAAAGATTTTTGGTTACTGGGGAAAATCGAAACCAGTGTCTTAATAGTGTTTAGTCATGTATATTAAACACTCTGTGAAAGAAATATCACAATCGGTTGGAATACAGAGATTTTATTATCGTTTATAGAAAAATCGTGTTTTTACCGCAAGAAACGGCGATTTTTACAATTGGACGATTTACACATACAAACCCATATTCCTCAGCATGCGAACGTGAAATTGTTCTTATATATAGGTGATAACATACGAATTTAATACTTTTTTAAGAAATGAGACAAATCCCAAGGAATTTATAGATTTTATTCATATTTATATAGTTATAAATCTCGCAAAAACGAAATTTTTGAAAGATTTTGGTTAGTGGGGAAAATCGAAACCAGTGATATAATAATGTTTAGTCATGTACATTAAACACTCTGTGAAAGAATTAGCACAATCGGTTGGAATACAGACATTTTATTAACATTTATAGAAAAATCGTGTTTTTACCGCAAGAAACGACGATTTTTACAATTGGACAATTTACACATACAAACCCACATTCCCCTGCATCGAACGTGAAATTGTTGTTATATATAGGTGATTCCACACGAATTTAACACTTTTTTAAGAAATTAGATAAATCCCACGGAATTTGTAGATTTTATTCATATTTATATAGTTATAAATCTCGCAAAAACGAAATTTTTTGAAGGATTTTGGTTAGTGGAGAAAATCGAAACCAGTGATATAATACTGTTTAGTCATGTATATTAAACACTCTGTGCAAGAATTAGCACAATCGGTTGGAATACAGAGATTTTATTAACGTTTATAGAAAAATCGTGTTTTTACCGCAAGAAACGACGATTTATACAATTGGACGCTTTACACAAACGAACCTATATTCTACTGCATGCGAACGTGAAATTGTTGTTATATATAGGTGTTTCCACACGAATTTAACACTTTGTAAGAAATTAGACAAATCCCACAGAATTTGTATATTTTACAAATATTTATACAGTTATAAATCTCGCAAAAACGAAATTTTTTGAAAGATATTGGTTAGTGGGGAAAATCGAAACCAGTGATATAATACTGTTTAGTCATGTATATTAAACACTCTGTGAAAGAATTAGCACAATCTGTTGGAATACAGAGATTTTATTAACATTTATAGAAAAATCGTGTTTTTACCGCAAGAAACGACGATTTTTACAATTGGACGATTTACACATACAAACCCATATTCCCCTGCATGCGAACGTGAAATTGTTGTTATATATAGGTGATTCCACAGGAATTTAACACACTTTTAAGAAATTAAACAAATCCCACGGAATTTGTAGATTTTATTCATATTTATATAGTTAAAAATCTCGCAAAAACGAAATTTTTTGAAAGATTTTGGTTTGTGGCTAATATCGAAACCTGTAATATAATACTGTTCAATCATGTACATTAAACACTCTGTGAAAGAATTAGCACTATTGGTTGGAATACAGAGATTTTATTAACATTTATAGAAAAATCGTGTTTTTACCGCATGAAACGACGATTTTTACAATTGGACCATTTACACATACAAACCCACATTCCCCAGCATGCGAACGTGAAATTGTTGTTATATATAGGTGATTCCACACGAATTTAACACTTTTTTAAGAAATGAGACAAATCCCACGGAATTTGTAGATTTTATTCACATTTATATAGTTATAAATCTCGCAAAAACGAAATTTTTTGAAAGATTTTTGGTTAGTGGGGAAAATCGAAACCAGTGATATAATACTGTTTAGTCATGTATATTAAACACTCTGTGCAAGAATTAGCACAATCGGTTGGAATACAGAGATTTTATTAACGTTTATAGAAAAATCGTGTTTTTACCGCAAGAAACGACGATTTATACAATTGGACGCTTTACACAAACAAACCCATATTCCCCTGCATGCGAAAGTGAAATTTTTGTTATATATATACACGAATTTAACACACTTTTAAGAAATTAGACAAATCCCGCGGAATTTGTAGATTTTATTCATATTTATATACTGTAGTTATAAATCTCGCAAAAACGACATTTTTTGAAAGATTTTGGTTTGCGGGGAAAATCGAAACCAGTGACATAGTACTCTTTAGTCAAGTATATTAAACACTCTGTGAAAGAATTAGCACAATCGGTGGGAATACAGAGATTTTATTAACATTTAAATAAATCGTGCTTTTACCGCAAGAAACGACGATTTTTACAATTGGACGATTTACACATACAAACCCACATTCCCCTGCATGCGAACGTGAAATTGTTGTTATATATAGGTGATTCCACACGAATTTAACACTTTTTTGAGAAATTAGACAAATCCCACGGAATTTGTAGATTTTATTCATATTTATATAGTTATAAATCTCGCAAAAACGAAATTTTTTGAAAGATTTTAGTTAGTGGGGAAAATCGAAACCAGTGATATAATACTGTTTAGTCATGTATAATAAACACTCTGTGAAAGAATTAGCACAATCGGTTGGAATACAGAGATTTTATTAACATTTATAGAAAAGTCGTGTTTTTACCGCAAGAAACGACGATTTTTACAATTGGACAATTTACACATACAAACCCACATTCCCCTGCATGCGAACGTGAAATTGTTGTTATATATAGGTGATTCCACAAGAATTTAACACTTTTTTGAGAAATTAGACAAATCCCACGGAATTTGTAGATTTTATTCATATTTATATAGTTATAAATCTCAAAAACGAAATTTTTTGAAAGATTTTTGGTTAGTGGGGAAAGTCAAAACCAGTGATATAATACTGTTTAGTCACGTATATTAAACACACTGGGCAAGAATTAGCACAATCGGTTAGAATACAGAGATTTTATTAACGTTTATATAAAAAATCGTGTTTTTACCGCAAGAAACGACGATTTATACAATAGGACGCTTTACACAAAGAAACCCATATTCCCCTGCATGCGAACGTGAAATTGTTGTTATATATAGGTGATTCCACATGAATTTAACACACTTTTAAGAAACTAGACAAATCCCACGGAATTTGTATATTTTATTGATATTTATGTAGTTAAAAATCTCGCAAAAACGAAATTTTTTTAAAGATTTTGGTTTGTGGGGAATATCGAAACCTGTGATATAATACTGTTCAATCATGTACATTAAACACTCTGTGAAAGAATTAGCACAATCGGTTGGAATACAGAGGTTTTATTAACTTTTATAGAAAAATCGTGTTCTTACTTCAAGATACGACGATTTTTACAATTGGACGATTTACACATACAAACCCACATTCCCCTGCATGCGAACGTGAAATTGTTGTTATATATAGTTGATTCCACACGAATTTAACACTTTTTTAAGAAATTAGACAAATCCCACGGAATTTGTAGATTTTATTCATATTTATATAGTTATAAATCTCGCAAAAACGAAATTTTTTTAAAGATTTTGGTTAGTGGAGGAATTCGAAACCAGTGATATAATGCTGTTTAGTCATGTATATTAAACACTCTGTGCAAGAATTAGCACAATCGGTTGGAATACAGAGATTTTATTAACGTTTATAGAAAAATAGTGTTTTTACCGCAAGAAACGATGATTTATACAATTGGACGCTTTACACGAAAAACCCGTATTCCACTGCATGCGAACGTGATATTGTTGTTATGTACAGGTGTTTCCACACGAATTTAACACTTTTTTAAGAAATTAGACAAATCCCACGGAATTTGTAGATTTTATTGATATTTATATAGATATAAATCTCGCAAAAACGAAATTTTTTGAAAGATTTTGTTTTGTGGGGAAAATCGAAACCAGTGACATATTACTGTTTTGTCATGTATATGAAACGCTCTGCGAAAGGATTAGCACAATCGGTGGGAATACAGAGATTTTATTAACGTTTAAATAAATCGTGTTTTTCCCGCAACAAACGACGATTTTTACAATTGGACGATTTTCACATACAAACCCACATTCCCCTGCATGCGATCGTGAAATTTTTGTTATATATAGGTGAGTCATCACGAATATAACACTTTTTTAAGAAATTAGACAAATCCCACGGAATTTGTAGATTTTATTCATATTTATATAGTTATAAATCTCGCAAAAACGAAATTTTTTTAAAGATTTTGGTTAGTGGGGAAAATCGAAACCAGTGATATAATACTGTTTAGTCATGTATATTAAAGACTCTGTGCAAGAATTAGCACAATCTGTTGGAATACAGAGATTATATTAACATTTATAAAAAAAATCGTGTTTTTGCCGCAAGAAACGACGATTTTTACAATTGGACGATTTACACATACAAACCCATATTCCCCTGCATGCGAACGTAAAATTGTTGTTATATATAGGTGATTCCACAGGAATTTAACACACTTTTAAAAAATTAGACAAATCCCACGGAATTTGTAGATTTTATTCATATTTATATAGTTAAAAATCTCGCAAAAACGAAATTTTTTTAAAGATTTTGGTTTGTGGCTAATATCGAAACCTGTGATATAATACTGTTCAATCATGTACATTAAACACTCTGTGAAAGAATTAGCACAATTGGTTGGAAAACAGAGATTTTATTAACATTTATAGAAAAATCGTGTTTTTACCGCAAGAAACGACGATTTTTACAATCGGACCATTTACACATACAAACCCACATTCCCCTGCATGCGAACGTGAAATTGTTGTTATATATAGGTGATTCCACACGAATTTAACACTTTTTTAAGAAATGAGACAAATCCCACGTAATTTGTAGATTTTATTCATATTTATATAGTTATAAATCTCGCAAAAACGAAATTTTTTGAAAGTTTTTGGTTAGTTGGGAAAATCGAAACCAGTGATATAATACTGTTTAGTCATGTATATTAAACACTCTGTGAAAGAATTAGCACAATCGGTTGGAATACAAAGGTTTTATTAACATTTATAGAAAAATCGTTTTTTTACCGCAAGAAACGACGATTTTTACAATTGGACGCTTTACACAAACAAACCCATATTCCCCTGCATGCGAACGTGAAATTGTTGTTAATTATAGGTGATTCCACATGAATTTAACACACTTTTAAGAAGTTAGACAAATCCCACGGAATTTGTAGATTTTATTAATATTTATATAGTTAAAAATCTCGAAAAAAACGAAATTTTTTGAAAGACTTTCGTTTGTGGGGAATATCGAAACCTGTGATATAATACTGTTCAATCATGTACATTAAACACTCAGTGAAAGAATTAGCACAATCGGTTGGAATACAGAGATTTTATTAACTTATATAGAAAAATCGTGTTTTTACCGCAAGAAACGACGATTTTTACGATTGGACGATTTACACATACAAACCCACATTCCCCTGCATGCGAACGTGAAATTGTTGTTATATATAGGTGATTCCACCCGAATTTAACACTTTTTTAAGAAATTAGACAAATCCCACGGAATTTGTAGATTTTATTCATATTTATATAGATTTAAAAATCTCAAAAACGAAATTTTATGAAAGATTTTTGGTTAGTGGGGAAAATCGAAACCAGTGATATAATACTGTTTAGTCACATATATTATACACTCTGTGCAAGAATTAGCACAATCGGTTGGAATACAGAGATTTTATTAACGCTCTTAGAAAAATCGTGTTTTTACCGCAAGAAACGACGATTTATACAATCGGACGCTTTATACAAACAAACCCATATTCCCCTGCATGCGAACGTGAAATTGTTGTTATATATAGGTGATTCCACATGAATTTAACACACTTTTAAGAAACTAGACAAATCCCACGGAATTTGTATATTTTATTGATATTTATGTAGTTAAAAATCTCGCAAAAACGAAATTTTTTTAAAGATTTTGGTTTGTGGGGAATATCGAAACCTGTGATATAATACTGTTCAATCATGTACATTAAACACTCTGTGAAGGAATTAGCACAATCGGTTGGAATACAGAGGTTTTATTAACTTTTATAGAAAAATCGTGTTTTTACTTCAAGATACGACGATTTATACAATTGGACGCTTTACACAAACAAACCCACATTCCCCAGCATGCGAACGTGAAATTGTTGTTATATATAGGTGTTTCCACACGAATTTAACACTTTTTTTAGAAATTAGACAAATCCCACAGAATTTGTAGATTTTATTTATATTTATATAGTTATAAATCTCGCAAAAACGAAATTTTTTGAAAGATTTTGGTTTGTGGGGAAAATCGAAACCAGTGACATAGTACTGTTTAGTCATGTATATTAAACACTCTGCGAAAGATTTAGCTCAATCGGTTGGAATACAGAGAATTTATTAACATTTAAAAAAAACTTTTTTTTACCGGAAAAAACGACGATTTTTACAATTGGACGATTTACACATGCAAACCAAGTTCTGATCTTATCTTATCTTATCTTTTCTTATCTTATCTCATCATCTGATCTTATCTTATCTGATCTTATCTTATAATCTTATCTTATCTTATCATCTGATCTTATCTTATCTTATCATCTTACCTTATTTTATCTTTTCATCTGATCTTATGTTATCTTATCATCTGATCTTATGTTATCTTATCTTATTATCTGATCTTATCTTATCTTATCATCTTATCTTATCTGATCTTATCATCTTATCTTATCATCTGATCTTATGTTATCATCTGATCTTATCTTATCATCTGACCTTATCTTATCTTATCAGCTTATCTTATTATCTTATCTTTTCTGATCTTATCTTATCATCTTATCTTATCTTATCATCTGATCTTATCTTATAATCTGACCTATCTTATCGTATCATCTGATCGTATCTTATCTGATCTTATCTTATATTATCTTATCATCTTATCTTATCATCTGATCTTATCATCTTACCTTATCTGATCTTATCTTATCTTATCATCTTTTCTTATCATCTTATCTTATCTTATCATCTGATCTTATCTTATCATCTGATCTTATTGTATCACCTTATCTTATCTTATCATCTAATGTTATCATTGATGTGATCTTATCTTATCATCTGATCTTATCTTATATTATCATTTTATCTTATCTTATCATCTAAACTTATCTTATTATCTTATCTGAACTTATCTTATCTGATTTTATCTTATCTTATCTTATCATCTGATCTTATCTTATCATCTTATCTTATCATCTGATCTTATCATCTTATCTTATCATCTCATCTTATCTTATCATCTGATCTTATCTTATCATCTTATCTTATCATCTTATCTTATCATCTCATCTTATCTTATCATCTACATCTTATCATCTGATCTTATCTTATCATCTGCATCTTATCTTATATTATCATCCTATCTTATCTTATCATCTTATCTTATTATCTTACCTTATCTTATCTTATCATCTGATCTTATCTTATCATCTTACCTTATTTTATCTTTTCATCTGATCTTATGTTATCTTATCATCTGATCTTATGTTATCTTATCTTATTATCTGATCTTATCTTATCTTATCATCTTATCTTATCTGATCTTATCTTATCATCTAACCTTATCTTATCTTATCATCTTATCTTATCTTATTATCTTATCTTATCTGATCTTATCTTATCATCTTGTCTTATCAGCTGATCTTATCTTATCATCTGACCTTATCCTATCGTGTCATCTGATCTTATCTTATCTGATCTTATCTTATATTATCTTATTATCTTATCTTATCATCTTACCTTATCTGATCTTATCTTATATTATATTATCATCTTATCTTATCATCTTACCTTATCTGATCTTATCTTATCATCTGATCTTTTCTTATCATCTTATCTTATCTTATCTTATTTTATCTTATCATCTCTTCTTATCATCTTATCATATCTTATCATCTGATCTTATCTTATCATCTGATCTTATCTTATCATCTAATCTTATCATTGATGTGATCTTATCGTATCATCTGATCTTATCTTATCATCTGATCATATCTTATATTATCATTTTATCTTATCTTATTATCTAAACTTATCTTATCATCTTATCTTATCTTATCTTATCTGATTTTATCTTATCTTATCATCTGATCTTATCTTGTCTTATCATCTCATCTTATCATCTTATCTTATCATCTGATCTTATCTTATCATCTTATCTTATCATCTTATCTTATCTTATCATCTGATCTTATCTTATTATCTTATCTTATCATGATCTTATCATCTTATCTTATCATCTGATCTTATCTTATCATCTTATCTTATCTTATCATCTGATCTTATCTTATCATCTTACCTTATCTTATCATCTGATCTTATCTTATCATATTATCTTATCTTATCTTTTATCTTATCATCTGATCTTGTTATCTTATTATCTGATCTTACCTTATCTTATCATCTGATCTTATCTTATCTTTTTCTTTTCTTTTCTTTTCTTTTCTTTTTACGCCTAAAAAGGCGACAAAGGCCACAAAATAGATGTCTAAAGCAGGACCAGCAGCCATTCTTAGTTCTTCTGTCATCTTCTTCTTCTTCTTCTTCTTCTTCGACGAACGATGCTGGCATGTTATCTGGCATCAGTTCTGGCATGATGTCTGACATGGGGGGTAACCTGTGATCGGGTATGGGAGCTGACATTGGTGCTGAGATGTCATCTGGCATGTGTTCTGATAAGGGGTCTGACGTGGTAACTTCCACGGAATCTATCATGGGATCAGGCACGGAGTTTATGATGGGATCAGGCACGGATGGTGGTGTGGGATCAGGAATGGGTGGTGGGATGTGATCTGGCAAGGGGCCTGTCATGGAATCTGCCACGGGATCTATCATGGGATCAGGAACGGGATCTATGTTGGGATCAGGCATGGGATCAGACACGGAAGACTGTGTGGGATCAGGCATGGGATGTGGGATGTGATCTGGCAATGGGTCTGTTATGGGATCTGCCACGGGATCTATGATTGGATCGAGCACGAAAGACGGTGTGGAATCAGGCACGGGGTTTATGATGGGATCAGGCACGGATGATGATGTGGGATCAGGCATGGGTGGTGGGGGATCAGGCATGGGTGTTGGGATGTGATCTGGCAAGGGGCCTGTCATTGGATCTGCCACAGGATCTATCGTGGGATCAGGTACGGGATCTATGATGGTATCAGGCATGGGATCAGACACGGAAGACTGTGTGGGATCAGGCATGGGATGTGGGATGGGATCTGCCACGGTATCTATGATGGGATCGGGAACGGGATCTATGATGGGATCAGCCATGGAAGACTGTGTGGGATCAGGCATGGGATGTGGGATGTGATCTGGCAAGAGGTCTGTCATGGGATCTGCCACGGGATCTATGATGGGATCAGGAACGGGATCTATGTTGGGATTAGGCATGGGATCAGACACAGAAGACTGTGTGGGATCAGGCATGGGATGTAGGATGTGATCTGGCAATGGATCTGTCATGGGATCTGCCACGGAATCTATGATTAGATCGAGCACGGAAGACGGTGTGGAATCAGGCACGGGGTTTATGATGGGATCAGGCACGGATGGTGGTGTGGGATCAGGCATGGGTGTTGGGATGTGATCTGGCAAGGGGCCTGTCATTGGATCTGCCACAGGATCTATCGTGGGATCAGGCACGGGATCTATGATGGTATCAGGCATGGGATCAGACATGGAACACTGTGTGGGATTAGGCATGGGATGTGGGATGTGATCTGGCAAGGGGTCAGTCATGGGATGTGCCGCAGGATCTATGATGGGATCAGGAACGGGACCTATGATGGGATCAGGCATGGAAGACTGTGTGGGATCAGGCATGGGATGTGGGATGTGATCTGGCAAGGGGTCTGTCATGGGATCTTCAACGGGATCTATGATGGGATCGAGCACGGAAGGCGGTATGGGATCAGGCATGGGATGTGGTACGGATTCTAGAATGAGATCTAGCATGAGAGCTGATATGGGAGGTAGCCTGTAATCTAGTATAGGAGCTTGCATTGGAGCTGGGATTTGATCTAGCAAGGGTTCTGTCATGCGAACTATGATGGGATTAGGCACGGGGAACGGTATGGGTTCAGGCATGAGATATGGGATGGACTCTAGCATGGGATATGATATCTGTTCTGGGATGAGGGACGACATGGGTGGTAGCCTGTAATCTAGTATAGGAGCTCGCATTGGAGCTGGGATGTGATCTGGCAAGGGATCTGTCATGCGATCTGTGATGGGATCAGGCACGGAAGACGGTATGGAGTCAGGCATGGGACCTGACACGTGATCTATCATGGGTGCTGGCATAGGATCTTGCACTGGATACGACATGGTAACTGGCATGTTTTCTGACATGGAAGTTGACATGGGTTGTGTCATCTGAGATGGTATAGGAGCTGGCAAGGTTTCTGGCATGGGATCGGGCATGGGGTCTGAAGAGGGAGCTGTCTTAGGTTTTGGCTTGGGATCAGGTATAGCTTCTGGATTGGGGGCTGGCATGGGATCGATGATGGAAGCTTGCACGGGGACCGGCATGGAGTCTGGTATGGAAGCTGTCATGGGTTCTGGCATTACATCTGGGATGGAAGCTTGCATGTGATCCAGCATAGAATTTTGAATGGGAGAGGTCATGGGGCCTAGCATGGTAACCGGCATGAGATCTAGTGAGGAAACGGACATGGAATCTGGCATTGTAGATGGCATGGAAGCCGATGTGGAATCTGATTCTATAGGCTCTCGCATCAGATTTAACCATGATAATTCTGGCACGGGAAATGGTAAGCCTGTGTATTCCATTTGCCTTTCTATTAATTCTTGTTCTTCTCTTTCTTTTATGTATGGGATGTACTCTGCAAGAAACAAAATAAACTTGATTGTTAAGCGTGTCATTGCATTCACAGGCTTTCAGTGAACGGGTATTAATAGGGCGAGAATTCGTATGCAAAATGATTCTTTTTACTGTCTTTTTGCAAGTCATGCCATATCATTTTATGTATGTTTGGAATGACTGTAATGAATATTCAAAATTAATTGTATATATTTTTGCATATCTTAGGTGTTCCTGTATATTGTACACTGTTGAACATGCAGTGTACCATATTTTCAGTATTTTGTGGCATAAAGCCCGAAATTAGCATTTTTTGTAAAAACAGTAATATTTTGAATTGTTTATCAGAACATAACATTCTTGTCTTAACTGTATTTGATGGCGGAAAATTCCGTGCATATGCAGTGTGGATGTGGAAAAACCAAAACAACCACATTATGCTTTTGTTCCATTGTGGTATTGCACAAGAAGAAGAATTCCCAAACACCTCTACCAAGGTGACTTCCTCATCAGTATTCATACTAGTATTAGACCATATAGCCTATTACAATGTCATAATAAAGATAAATTTTCTCTCTAACTCTTTTTGGGACATCCCAGAAATTTTCCCATGGAGTTGATAGTGAAGCATAGCTTTTGGGATTCTGTGCGATCTCATAAATCGCAAATGGTTCATCCAGTTGTTCTGAGATTTCTGTATGTATTGGGGTACTGGTTCCAGATCGAGTTCTTCCATTACTTCGTTGTTGTGTTTATGGTCCCATTTTGTATATCATGCTGTTTGTGAAAAGTTCACAGAACAACTGACTAGCTTCGAATATCTGCCAACACCGATATATTGTTTGAATTATTGATTTATCCCAAATTGGCCTAACCAGAAATGGGACAAAGTGGCTCTTGTATGTTGTTGCCCTGTGCTACACATAAGGAGCTAAAAGAAATACTATAATATCCGAAGATGTATCTGCGAACACTTATGCCACATATATGAGCATTACGACGAAGTGAAGAGAAACGACTAGAAGCATTTGAAATTTGGACACGGAGAAGAAGGGAACGTATGAAAAGGGCAGACAATGGGAAATGAAGCTGTTTTGGAAAGAGTGGGTAAAGGAAGAATAATGAAATTCATCAGGAAGGGGGGAAAAAAATTGGCTGGGTCACTGGCTGAGAAGAAACTGCTTACTGAAGGATATACTGGAAGGAATAGTGAACGATAGGAAAGTTCGGTGCAGGAAAATATATCAGATGATAGTTAACATTAAGATATAGTAATTTAATAGGTATGTCCGTCAAATTGCTTGTCAAAATCACAATACTATAATTAGCAAAATATTACAAAATTTACAGTGTTAAACGTTTTCGGCATAAGCTGCCATTTTAAAACACGTAACAATACAAGAATATGAATACTTCGTGTGGAAACATTATGGCTAAGATGCATGATGATTACATATTAAAATATTTAAAACTAGATTGTATATGAACAAAGACATTTAAAATGAATGTTGCTGAAAGATAAAATAAAATTATATGAATCAAATACTCGTATATATACAGTCAAGTCTGGATATAGTGAACTCGGTTATAGTGAACATTCGGTTATAGTGAACCTAAATCGTTGGTCGACTCGCACACATAAAAAGTACGTACATTAATCTTTCCGTTTATAGTGAACCCTCGCTTCGGTTATAGTGAACCTTGTATCCTGACAAATTCTTATTTGAAGTCAGACATTTTTGTATAAAATTGAAAGAATGTGTTGAGAACAACATTCTAAGTTTCTTACTCCTTTAGTCAAAGGACAAAGGTAGGATTAGTGATTCCTAGACAATGAGCTGTACTGTAAATCCAGGCAACGCGTGACGATCTTACCTCATTCCAGTGTCGAAGGGTTGACATTCTGTTCTCAGGCATTCTACTCTACTGTTATTTCTAATCCTCCATCGTCAAAGGGTTGCCTTTTGTTCTCAGAAACATTTTCATTATGACGGATAGCATCGAAACAACGGAAAATGAAATTGACTTCTTTTATTAAAAGGAGACGGACATTATGTCCAGAGCATAAATCTGTCGTCGATTTGCAAATGGGAACATGTCCAAAATAACAAAGTGTTGGAAAATCGCAAAAACTATAACTAAGTTAATAAATTAAAATGTTCATATATTTTTTCCTAATTAGATCACTATGGGTACATACATTCAGGATCCATGAACATTTTAATTTGTTAAGTCTGTTATGGTTTTTTTTTTTTTTTTTTTTTTTTTTGCGATTTCCCAACATTTTGTCATTTTGGACATGTCCCCTTTTGCAAATCGACGACAGAAATGAAGGTAAGATTTCGATGGCTTTCAAACTCCATCAAACCTGTCCCAGTTTCCATTAAGTGACCCGGGAAATTTCAAGGCTGAGTACACAGTCACACCATAACAGCGTTTGTCACTTCTAACTGATCGTCTGTCTCGTGTTCCAATGTGAATGTACTGTATAAAATTGTCAAAGCGTAAAGTGTTTTCTTTGGAAGATAAGGCGAATATTATAAGTGACATTGAACGTGGTCTTTCGCAAACAGACGTGGGTCGACAGTATAGTTTAAGTAAATCAACTGTAACAGTATACAGTATACAGTGTAATCCATTCCACAAAAATTAAATATTTTATTTTCTTCGTTTCTGTCATTTAAGGTTAGGAGAGAGATACTTCGGATATAGTGAACGTCGGAAATAGTGAACGAAATGTGGTGGGTAGCTTTCGGTGTTGGACCCCGGACTCATTTCACCGGCATTATCACCTTCATCTCATTCAGACGCTAAATAAGCTAAGATGTTGATAAAGTGTCGTGAAATAACCTACTTAAAAAAGTTAATAAAATATGCAAGTCCGCAGAGGTTCACTATATCCGAAGTATAATATCTGTGTGTGTGTTTTTTTCCTGCAGAAGGTAGCACACAATGTCAGTCAGGTCGTTAAAACTGAAAATAATATATTTGGATAAGACATAGCCTAATGAATTCAATATTGTATAAGAAAGAATTATTTTAAATATGAATGGTTTGATAGTAGTTGCTTAAACTATTATAAAAACTTGCGTGATGTGGATTTTAAGAGGAGCCCTGTGCCGATTGTGCACTACGACGAAATTATTTGCTGACAGTTGCTCTGTGTTTACAGTTTGTTATCCGTTATCTAAACATACGTCATCTGTTTTGTGGAGGAGGTAAGGTGTAATGTTAGGTTCTTTCTAACACTATAAATGTTGTAATATTTTGCTACTTATAGCATTGTGATTCTGATAAACAATTTGATGGACATACCTACTCAATTATGTAAAAGAGCTTATCGGAGCCACATATTATGCTCATCAAAGTAAGATATAGACTATGGATCATATGCAGAGTCTCAGAAAAATGCAGAAAATAGGGAAGATTGGAGAATGCTGGATTTGCAGTGACGAATCTGTCCTTGGGCATTTGTGAAAGTGCGCACACCGCGCACCTCTTAGCTTTACAAACCACTCACCATTTCTCGCGTAGTGTGGATTTTTACGAAACAGGCTCTGCATCTCGCATGCGTCAGTTCTTAAAAAACAAGTTTTTAAAAGACTTGATGGGACACACTCACATTTCAGTACACTAAACTAATTTATGTCTGGGATTTAGAATCAAACATAAGCACAGTTTAAATGATACTGGCTACTACCGACCCAGTGCCCATAAACCATTCTGAATTGTCAATACTTTTAATGAAGAAAATAATACAGTATATTTCATTCGAGTGGAATAAAAAATTGAGCCAGGAATACCATATTAAAAGAGGAAAACGAAGTAGCTCAGTAATGTTCTTAATAGTGTATTCTGTAGTTTAAAGTCTATTTATTTCTTTAAATTGTATTTTTTAATAATAAGCTATGGTTCATTGTAGTGTATGCGATATTAGCACTCAAAGGGAAAAGGTATTGGTAGACGATGCCAAAGTAATTGCAGATGGGTTTCAAGCCTGCAAGCATAATATCTACAGGACAGTTCAAAAGGGAAACAACTAAAAATTTTAAGTTTTGAGAAAACTGAAATTCAAAGGTTCATATTGCTGTGAGAATCCTTTTAAGACACACTAATTTGAAACTTACAGATTATATAAAACATGATTTGAATTTGGATTAAGTTCAACCTGTAGCATACGCAGCACTTTTTGAAATGGGTGAGTCATTATTAAAATTGTTTACAATTTACATTATCGGTAACTTAAATTTTTTGTAATTCATTTTGCACAGAGGGATGTGAAACTAGTTGCAGGAAGAACGTTAGCACCAACATCGTTACGCTGCGGCTGAAAAGACACATTTCAAAATGTAAAATTTTCACTACCCTCGCGAGAATCAATACGCAACATTTTGCTTTAAAAAGTTTGTAAAATTGAGCTTCGCGATTACTTAGACATACCAAAGAATCCAGAACTATAATGTGAAGTTTACATTAAAAATATGACCTGTCAAATGCACAGAAAGTTAAATGAATGTATCACAATTAAGCCATAACTCCAACGAACCGGTTACATTGAATTTAAAATCGAAATTGCACAATAATTAACATCTGCACTACATAACTGTTAAAGCAACCTTTTTAATTTCATATTGTGTCAGCTTCATTTCATTACAAGGTTGGTACGAGGGAGGGGCGTATTTTGCGGGCTACCGGTGGTAGCCCAAGGAAATTACAAAAGAAAAAGTTTATAATATAACATAATGTAATAATTTTGTATTATTAGTTTTACCATAGTAATTAAAATTAAAGTAATTGTTAGATATATTTTGTGTAATAATAGGGTCAGCGGTAGCCCAAACCCTTTAACCAGTATACGCCTCTGGTACGAGGCGGTAGGTCTCTCTCTCTCTCTCTCTCTCTCTCTCTCTCTCTATAAAAAAAGATAGCATTGTTATAATTCGAATGTGCCACAGCACCTAAGAGAGAGATTATATTGAAGGAGGGGTAGGAAGACTATGTCTTATGTCGATGTTAGATTTTGTTACTCTGACAGTAAAAAATTATAGATGGGGAAAGATTTCGGATTAAAAAGTACTGAAATCTAAATATCTTTGGTCGGCGGAAAAATGCACACAAGTCAAAAAAATGAGTTTTTCACGAGAGACTTTTTTAATTTACTCTTAACTGAATACAAGAATAATAACGAAATTCATGTATGTTAGTTAAAATAGGACTCTTTTTAATTTAACATACAAGAAATTTTATTATTTCAAAAATTAGAAAAAATACTTGACTTAAGTGATTAGGTACAACAGAAAACTCTGACTTACGTCATTTGGTGCAACTAATATATTATCTAATTGAACATTTTAGTTTGAAGTTATTATCACCTTATAAGAATGCTGTTGGAGGGCCTAATGCCAGAATGGACCAAGTACGAAAATTGTAAGTTGTGTTTATGACAGAAAATTATTACTTTCAAAAAATTCCCACTGTGCAGAGTGAATTATAGTAGGATGCTACTGTGGTACTTTTGTTCCCACTTTTTTAAATATTAACATTTAACTTTAAAATCAATTATATTAATTAATTAACACACATTCATACCTAGTACTTCCTGACATCATACTCTCCAGTTTTGTACCTCACAATAAGAACTCTGCTAACTTTTTTTCAGTCATGTTCAATTAAGTGTGGATCACTATTATGGACACTGAACACTATTGCTTACCAGCATATGCTGATAAAATTGATGACCAAATGCTGGAATAAGTGAAAATAAGGAAATGAAATCATTTTTCTTCTCCGTGTTTATTGGAACTGGTTTTTCTGTGATTGGCTTTACTGTAAACTTCCTCTCCTCACTTCCTCGCCTCCTGATGCGTAGTGTACAGAAAGGAGCTCTTTCTTCCAAGCTATTTTTGTACATAATTTCACCAAAATGCTCAGATGAGTAGCGCAGCCATTTCACACCATGCCTTTTGAAGATACTATCCGTCTACCTCGTTTCCTCTTAACAAAGGGCCCTTTCAGTAAATCTGAAAAGTCCAGCAAATTGTGCTGTCCCATTTCCACAACTCCGTAACGACTGCTACTTGATCTTACTAACTGGAACCAATCATGTGACAGAATGGATACAATAAATGTTAATACAAGCGCGATGTTCTGTTGTCTGTTTGTAAAGGCCTAGGCATCTTCTCTAAATTCAAGTCACAATGTAAGTGAAGGTTACTATTTTGTTGACGGATATAGCGACTCTCATACTCAGGAAAAGATTTTATGTGGTTTCTTACTTCTCAAGCTTGCTTTCAGGCCATTTGTTCCTGGAAGGCAAGGCATTTTACCACAGAAACTATACGTCTGCATACGTGATCATGAAATTAGAAATAGTGAACAAATAAATCCTGCAGATTACATAAGACTAGTACAAATTTTTCTGTCATGGGGATGAAATTGTATAATAACCTTCCCAGTCAATATTATAAGTTACCAACCAATAGTTTCAAAACTAGATTTTATAATTGATCTTTTGTACTCTGTAGATGAGCTTTTTTTTTTTAACACAAACTCATATGAAACTGTTTTTAATAAATAAAGTTATTTACATTTAGTTACAAACAATACCTTAAGAGTGAAATGTTTTCATTAATTTTTAGGGTTTCAAAATATTTTGCGTTTTCATTGTTCTAATTAAACTTTACTACTTCAATTATATGTGTATTTTCAAATGTATGTTTTTCCCCTTCTGTATTTGTGACGAAGCCTATCACTGTATGTCTAATGGCTTTATAAATTGAATTGAAGTGAACTGAGTGACGCTCTTTTCTTCAGCCTCACAGTTTTAATAAAATGATCGCTCTCATCTATTGTTTTGAAGAAACAACCCTTGCAGACGGATTACCATTACCTGGCAAGTAGTTTATTATAGGTTATCATTCTGTACTTTTGTTTGTTGGGACAGGTCGCTCTAACTCTTCCTGTTGCCTTAGCTTCAATTGAAATATGAATTGCAATGAAAGCTGATCTTCTTTCGTAGCTACCAAGCAGCCAGTAATCGTCGCATATGGACCGTCCTTGATTTTCTGATAGTTTCTCGTTGCATTTTGACCTGCAATCTGGGAGTTTCTCCCCCCTCACAATTAGTCTCGTCATTAATCTGGACGCACCGCAGCCGTAGACTTATTGTACTACCTATGTTTATGATTTAATACCGATTCATCAACCCTGTTACCTTAATAAAAGGTGTACAGTCCAGATATGGAACTCTGTTCAGAATCTTTATGGGAGGTTTCTCATTGATCTTTCAGCTATAAGTCTTCCCTTCTACGTTGTGTAGGACTTTCCAGAATTTCTATTTTCATTTCTCAACTTTTTCTTCGCTCTGCTTTTTTATGACATGTTTCCATTCGACCACATTACTATTTATTACAAGATCATTACAAAGAATGAAATGTTATTTTAGTTGAGAAGAAAAACGTGTTGTTAGTAATTAAACATAGCGAATTGTTGCTAAAACTACAGCTGTTCATTATCAACAATGGTTCACTGTGAGATATAAATGGAAATCCACACCTGTGGAGTAACGGTCAGCGCGTCTGGCCGCGAAACCAGGTGGCCCGGGTTCGAATCCCGGTCGGGGCAAGTTACCTGCTTGAGGTTTTTTCCAGGGTTTTCCCTCAACCCAATACGAGCAAATGCTGGGTAACTTTCGGTGCTGGACCCCGGACTCATTTCACCAGCATTATCACCTTCACATCATTCAGACGCTAAATAACCTAGATGTTGATACAGCGTCGTAAAATTACCCAATAAAATAAAAAATATAAATGGAAATAAAAAATACCACTATGACTTATGTGCTTAGGTGCAGTCCAACTGTGCAGATATATGTGGACAAAATAATATAAGTTGACGTAAGTGCCTTTTCCATTCCAGTATTTCTTCCATATTTTTAGTAGGTGATTTTTCCCACAAAACTATAATGAAAATATTACAGCCAAATTATTTATGTAGACTACTGGGCTGTACCCGAGCACGAGCATATGCTCATTTCGGGTATCTATTCAAATGTTTTAATTTAAAATGTAAATTGTGAATAAATTTGAAATTTGAATTTGAATGTACTAGATGCGTCCCAGTCTCCGCTTTAATGTAACATAAAAAACTAAAAATCGCCATTTTTTACTTATGTGCCTTTTTCCGCCGACCAAAGCATATCATTTTCTTTATCAAAAAGTTCAGAGGGGGTTCAAACCCTTTGACCTTCCCCCTTGCGTATGCCCTTGAGTTGAACAATCCTTCGATTTTTCACAACAACATAAGCTTAAAAATGCAGGCTTCTCAAAACTTTAAATTTTGAGTTAAAACAACTCAAAATGGGCCGTCAAAATTGCATTTATGTTTTGACTGCCTGCACGCTTTGATAAGAAACGATTTAACAATATGATATGATTATGTTTACTGTCACTGTCTTGTTAAAAAGCTAGAGAATTTCGTGCTAAAAATGTTAAATTAATGTTTTTTTTTTCTTTCTATCAAGAACCTGATATGTTTAACTTCAAACATTTAAGAACAAGTTCTGCGAACTGCGACAAATTCAACAAGTGAATCTGACGACTGGTGAGAACTGGCTGAATGACACCACTGGATAAATGCCCTGTCGCTTCCAGTCATCATCGTGTCCTTCTTTCAGAAGGTCGATTCCAAATATGCCTCCATTCTTCTCTGCCTTCCCAAGCTTTTTTCCTGTTTATTTCATTTCACTTATATCTCCGTTCTTGTAAGTTCTTCTGAATTGGATCTATTCATATTTTCCATGGTCTTCACATTAGTCGTCTTCCTTTCACTTTTAAATATAATATTCTCTTTGGCAGCCTTTCCCTTTCCATCTCTTTTAGGTTTCCAAACCTTTCTAATCTCATATTTTCTAATTACCGAGGCATACTTGTACCAGTAATAATAACAGGACGGAGTTACGCAATAATAGACCAACCGACAATTTGAAAAACATGGGATATTTGCAATAATCTGTTGATGGCAGGCTAATATAACTCGAAAAAAATCAAGAATGCGATATCTGAATTTTGCTGCTATTTATAACCAAAAAGTCGTTTATTGCATAAAATTCATTTATTTATTTATTTGGCTTTGAAATATTAATTCAACTATTAGTCTCTTATTAAAAATCGGTTAGCCTTTTTTGGTGTTATTTGTGCTATTTTTTGTAATAGTATGAATGTTATAATACTCCTTGCATAAAATATTTGATTTAAAAAAAAACATTTATTTCAATGGCCAATATCTCGAAACAGGTTTTTGGTGCTTGGTCTCTTATTGCGAAACTCTGTCCAATTCAAATCTCCTGCGCATAGCTGAAAGCACCACTACTTCAGGATGTAAACAATTACTGTACCTTCCCATCCAAATGTTCCGCCGTATTTGTCGGCTATGCGTTGAGTCTCCATCGCCCCCCGCTGCAGCTCCCTGTTGTATAAGATGTATTCTTCGAACGGGTCGAACTCGTGGTCGCTGCTCGGGATATTGTTGACACCTTCCATCATCATCATCCTTCCTGCCTCGGACCCAGTCGCTGATATTGCTGGTATAAGATCTGTCCCAAATGAATCTCTACTTAATCACTTTAAAAATATATGGTTCCAGAAAAATATTCCTCTTACATTAACGAACTTTTACAACAACACAACAGATGTTTTTACTTATGATGAACTCATTGAAGTACATAAACGCTCAAAAAAAAAAAACCTATAAACTCCAGCTGAAGTTGGTTTAAGTACAGAACTTTTTATATGAGCTGGAGAAGAATTTACTTATAGATTTTTATACTTCTTAAACAATATTTAGGCAGGATGAAAACTCCCAGAATGTTGGCAAAAGGCCATTATATTATCCATTTATAAGAAGGGAAACAAAAAACACTGTGGAAGTAACAGAGGCATAAGCCTCTCAATTCAGGTTATAAAATCTATAAAACCACAATCAAAAATAAATTATCACATCTTTATGAAGACAAAATCACTTAACAAAATGGATTCCAGAAAGGAAGATGATGTTGTGATAGCTATTTTACTATGAAGAGCTTTATAGGAAAGCATAGAGAGTTTAATATCGAAACACACTGGGCATTTATTGATTTCGTAAAAGCATTACATAAAGTTAACAGAAATAAACTTTTAGAGATTTTATGCCATGACAATGTACCAAATCCAATCATTTTTTCCATTTAAAATTTATGTGAACAAAATGAAATTGCCGTAAGAACTGAAGGCGGAACTACTAGCTCGACTTCAATAAACTAAGGTAGCGGTCATCAGCACATAGCACCCTGGGGCTAGCATTTCTTACCGCAGAGAACACACTGCACTATGGTGCACCCGTAGCTGCTAGCAGGTATGCTCTCTACCTCTTCCTGCTGCACAACGGGGCACACGGGATGGCTCCACTTACCCTTTACCCATTTCAACGAGTGCTGACGACCACTGAACAAAGGGGTGAGGTCTTTCCCCTCTCCTATTTATCATATAAATATGACAAACTATTAGATGTCCCATCTGCAGCTATAATTTATCTTATAGTACTGATGAAGACATAGCAAGCAAAATATCTAAATTTACAAAAAGCAACTGGAGTAATCAACACCGTCTTCAAACCCTCCCAAGTTCAAAAACATACAGTACCGTGCAAATTAATCCGAACACGACATATTTTTACATTTTCTGTCATTGTTGGCCTCACAGCTGCTCATACCGCTTTAATTGACATCTGTAGTACGTGTAATTCCATTGTTGAAGGTCTGTCATTATTTTTTTTATAATATGTGACATTTTGCCTGTCGTTTTGTACTTATAAGCATTTCAGTTGTGTTGAAGACTTAATACTGCAATCCTGTGTACATTCTGTCGTCTTCACAAATGGATACAACTCCACGAAAATGGTCTAAAATTATAACATTAGCAGAGCATTCTTCTATGACACAGAGGCAAATTGCTGCAGAATGTCACATCGGCTTGGCTACTGTTAATTCGATCATAAAACGATACAGGGAGACTGGATCCATCACACCCCAGAAAAAAGGAAACTGTGGCCGGAAAAGGAAGACTTCACCTGCAGATGATCGTTTAATTGCCAGGAAAAGTAAATTAAATCCTAGACTAACTGCTGTCGACTTAACCCGCAAGTTAATGGCTACCACTGGGGCGAACATTCAAGTCACAACAGTGTGACGTAGGCTTTTGGAAGCTGGACGAAGGGCTCGTAAGCCTATTAAGAAGAAACTGCTAACCCCTGTTATGTGCAAAAAACGCTTAATGTGGGCAAAATTACATCAACACTGGACAGTGAATGACTGGAAGAATGTACTTTTTTCCGATGAGTCTCATTTCGAGGTCCAAGGCGACCGTATTTCTTACATACGGAAAGGATCTGAAAAAGTAACAGCAGCTCATCTCCAACAAGCACCCAAATATGTACCCCCCTAAAGTAATGTTTTGGGGTTGTTTTACACATGAAGGGCCTGGAGCATTAATACCTATCAAGAGAATGATGAATTCTGACAAATATATTCACTTATTGGAAACCAGAATCGTACCCCAGCTGCAAAAATCATTTCCGGATGGCAGAGGTGTGTTCCAACAAGACCTGGCACTATGCCATACGTCTCGAAAAATTACAGAATTCTTCAATAAGAAGAATATTCAGGTACTCCCCTGGCCAGGCAACTCACCCGACATCAACCCCATTGAGAATTTGTGGTCAATTTGCAAAAGAAGAATGCAAAAAATGGATTGTTCTACAAAGGAGAAGATGATTTCTGCCCTCATTGGTGTATGGTTTCGCGATGAAGAAATGAAGAATATTTGTGGGAAATTAATGGAATCCATGCCAAATCGTCTCAGAGCTGTTATTAGGAATAAGGGAGGCCACATAGATTACTGAGGTATGTCTTAGATCCTTTTTTTTTATCCGTTTGAGTGTTTTTGCATAAGTAATTACGTTGTTTGGATTAATTTGCATGCTACTGTACGAGGCTAAACGTCTATAAAACACTAGCTCGACTAGTTATGATTTACGGCAGTGAAGCATAGACAATCAGAAAAGCTGATGAGAAAGGGCTAACAGTAGCTGAAATGAGTTTTATGAGACGGACAGCGGAACTTTACCTATCCACTCTTCAGTCTCGGAGTACTCTTCTTGCTGTACCCCTGATGGTCCGGGTTGAGCTGAAAAGAAATATTATTCTGGATTGAAATCATCGTTATCACATTGATTGGTAGCTAATGAACAGAATAAATAGTCCATACGCTCGTAATATTTGGTAGCTGGGCTTTACATAGGTTACAATGAACTTGAAGCACATGTTTTAAAATCTTATCAAATCTTTAGCAATTTAGAATAGTTTTGAAAAAAATATGTATTTTTCAATATTGGTCAATCTATAACAAGTTTTCTTGTAAAATTGAATTGGAAGAAACATTTTATCGTGCACAAGCGGCTTAAATCTTATTTTTTATTGTTTGAAATCATGAATTTAAATCGAGAAATTGCTCATTTTTCCTTCTTTTCATGTACTTAATTTTCATTTGAATTTACTTAGAAAATGTGGGAGAAAGTATCTGCACCTTATTCCGCTTTAATGAATTCCAAATTTGAAATAAAAATGTTAAAATTTTACTCTGAAGGTACTACTGTTAGCCCTAACTGAATGTTTACGATGGATATTAGAGACCTGAAAAACAGCGCTTACAACCGGCTAGAATGAACATTGAACCGGATACTCGGTTGTCGAGCAGTTATGATTGATGTATTGCAGAGTAGACAGAACACCAGGCGCACTTACATGAAACTGACGTTTTTCGAGTACACAACCAGAGTAACAATTGAAGGAAATTTACGTTGTCTTATTGAAAAAAAAAAAGTGTTTGCAAGTACTCTTACAGTTGATTCGACACTGTAACACATATAGTTTCTTTATTATTCTGAACTTGCAGTAACTTTATAAGTATCGTTTATATTTTAAACTTTTAGGACCATATTCATAGACATTTTTAGCGCGGGCTTCCGGTGGATGATCAGCGAACTAACGTTTTTCGTATTCATAAACCAGTGTTAGCGACATGATATGATATGAATCCTGTGCAAGTAATCAGTTGATAACCGGGGCTAGTTTAGCATACTCGTAGCGCAGGCTAGAGAAATGTCTATGCATAGCATCCTTAGAGTTTTACTAATAAAAGTTGCTTATAGATATGTTAAACAATATTATAGTTTTACACAGAACAAGACGTGCACAAGCCATGTATATTTTTCTTACCAATAAACGCTATGTAGCTGACGTTTTTCTATACCTGTGTTAAACAGTATACGTCATAACTTCATCATTTGATTACGTCGTAACTCTTTCTCGTGATATATTGACTGAATCTTGTTCTATTTGTATAACCCAATAATCGATATTACATAAGTTCATGTAAGATCGCGAATTCTTTAGAACACAAATCTCACACAGAAAGAAATGATAAAGAGGAAGAAAATACGATCTCCAAATAACACCAGGTACATATCATCATACAATAACTCTTTAACATTTTCTCAGTATACAAACAGAGTAATAATATTGAAGGATATTTATTTTGTTTAATTACAAAAATATGCTTGCTTCAAATAGGAATACAAATAATTTGACAGTTTAATACACTTATTTTTGTATTTCGAACTTGCAGTAATTTGACTAATAACAAATAAATGAACAGTGGACACAGTGACATCGAAGGAAATAGACGTAATGTATAATGTAAAATATCATAATGTAAACATATTCAAAAATATAATTACAATTCATTACAAAACAAAATAGGAAATAAGTACATACAGTCCATTATGACGTTTGTACCTTAAATTTTAAAAAATGTGTAGGCCTACTTCTAAAACAATAGTTTCATGCTTTTTAATAATCTAAGCAGTTGCAATATTATTTATTAAGAAATCAATTTAAAAAGATAAACAGTAATGTTATTTTTAACAATACTATTACTTTGGCTCCTAATGGTTGTTGTTCTGTACAAAATAATTATAATTTAAACATTTCTAAACTGCGAATAACAAAAGAATAGCAAGTGTTAGAAACAAATCATTCTGTATATAAAAGATCTACTTCACAGAAAACAAGCGTCATTCAAAGAACTTTTTTATGTACACACGTGCTAATATTAACTATTTGATGTTCATAATTATTATTGGGGCCTATTATCATAGACTACATGGTCAGAGTTGACTTCTTGTGTTTATTTATTAATAAATCTGTTTTACTAGTCTAAAGTTACGCTCGGTGGAAACACTTATTCGTGGAATGGCCAGTATTCGTTTCACAAGTTTTGCTGGAGAGACTAGACTTGTTTAGTGATCTTTCCACCAATTTAGTATGTAAAAAATGAAATAAGCATAATGTATAATGTGAGATATAATAAGTAAATAAATCCAAAATAAAATTACAACTAATCACAAAACGTAAAATTAAATAACTATATACATTTCATTATAACTCTAAATGCATTCCCCCAAAAACAGTAGCTATTCATATACAGGGTAGAAATGAAATAACTTGCAGATTGTACGAGACGATAAGGTTCACTTAAATGAATAGAAAAACCTATATTATGTTTTGTGGTTAAATGCACGGTTATTATAAAATTGAGTTGGAAGTTTCAGCAGTCTGGCAACATCGCTGCTAGTTGCACACTGCTTTTTCTTCTTGTAATACAGATATAAGACGTCAACGAACTCAGGTCTGTCTCCCTAGGCCAAGCATGTCAAAGTGAGCCATAGATAGTATTTGTCATAGCTGTGGTTCGACTTTTCTACAGTGGCCAGATGATTGACAACTCACTGAGAGTTCAATTGCTGGAAAATTAGTTGCTAGACTCTTGTAATAGTAAACACACTAAAAGCATTGGTTGTAGTATGTTTCAGAAGATATATTTTTTGTTTTGTTTTAGTTTTACTATTGATTGAGTTTACTGTTTTTTAAGTGTGTCATTATTGTAATATTATAATTCAGTTTTCTAGTGTAAGCAAAAATTACAACTTGGTAATTTGTGGATAGGGAAAGTTTTTTTTTTCTGCAATTCACGCTTTACAACGTCTGTAGTTTCACGCTGCATGCTGTTTGTTCCTTTTGATGATCCATAGTTATAATATCTGGATGGTACACTGTGATCTTCATTTTATACGCCAGACACCTCCACCCACAGAGAGATCGAATCAACTCGAATACTGAGGAAGTACACAAGCAGATGTACTGCCTATAATGCCAGGCGTTCAGTAGCACTATGTAAGTTTCTTCTTTTACAACCTGTTTTGCAGGATTGTAGTGGATATACTGTAGTTGACTTACTATGTTGTTTGTTGTTTTCTAATGCCAGGCGTTTGACAATAAAGTCATTTGACTTCTTGCACTCCAATATTTTTCAAAGATATTATCATGGTCAGCCATTGAAGCACAGATTTTGAGGTGTTCCGAATCCATTTCTTGGTTTGAGTTGCACAATGGGCAGTTAGGGGACTGATATATTCCAATTCTATGCAGGTGTTTGGCCAAACAATCACGGCCTGTTGCCAATCTAAATGCAGTTGACTTACTATAGGCCTAGTCACTGTGAACAGAGAGTAACTCTTCAACATTATTCGGAATATTACCTGAATAGTCTGCATCTAAGATGCTGTTGTCCCTCTGTACAGTCGTTGGGATGCCACTCAAAATGACGGTCCCTATTGGCTGCTGCTGCCGCAGCCATACTGAGTATATGTATTTCGGTTTGAATATGTGGTCCCTGGAGATATTGCTGACACCTTCTGTCATCATCGTCCTTTCCATGTCGAATCCATTTGCTGGTATTGTTGGTATAAACCATATCCCAAATGAATCTCTACTTAATCACTTAAAAAATATATGGTTCCAGAGAAATATTCCTCTTACATTAACGAACTTCAACAACAACACAACAAGCCACCGGTGTGGCTCAGTCAGTTAAGGCGCTTGCCTGCCGGTCTGAAGTTGCGCTCGGACACGGGTTCGATCCCCGCTTGGGCTGATTACCTGGTTGGATTCTTTCCGAGGTTTTCCCCAACCGTAAGGTGAATGCCAGGTAATCTGTGGTGAATCCTCGGCCTCATCTCGCCAAATATCATCTCACTATCATCAATCCTATCGCCGCTAAATAACCTAGTAGTTTATACAGCGTTGTTAAATAACCAACTAAAAAACAAACACAACAGATGTTTTTACTTATGACGAACTCATTGAAGTATATACACGTAAACGCTCAAAAAAAATATGAGGTCCAGCTGAAGTTGGTTTAAATATAGAGCTTTTTAAATGCGGTGGAGAAGAATTTACTTATAGATTTTTATTCTTCTTAAACAATATTTGAGCAGGAAGAAAACTTCGAGAAAGCTGACAAAAGGTTATTATGATATCCATTTATTAGAAGGGAAATAAAAAAACAATGTGGAAGTTACAGAGGCATAAGCCTTCCCAATTCAGGTTATAAAATCTATACAACCATAATCAAAAATAAATTGTCACATCTTTATGAAGACAAAATCACTGAAGAACAAAATGGATTCCGGAAAGGAAGATGATGTTGTGATAGCTGTTTTACTATGAATAGTTTAATAGGAAAGCATAGAGAGTTTAATATCGAAACACACTTAGCATTTATTGATTACGTAAAAGCATTCCATAAAGTTAACAGAAATAAACTTTTAGAGATTTTATGCCATGATAATGTAGGCCCCACCAAATCCAATCATTTTTTCCATTTAGAATTTATATGAACAAAATGAAATTGCCATAACAACTGAAGGCGTAACTACTAGCTGGACTTCAATAAACCAAGGTGTTAGAAAGGGGTGAGGTCTTTCCCCTCATCTAATTATCATATAAATATAAACCATACTTTTTTACATTTTGAGGCAAAGTCATCATGCCGGAATTCAAATTAATCGAAACATGCTTCTCGATAGGTACATTACTCTTTGCCGACGATCAAGTTCTCATCGCTAAAACAGATGATCTACAAAAATCCGTTTATAATCAAGAAATAATCGCTTCAGATTTCAATATGGAAATCTCACAGAGAAAACAAAAATTATGGAATTTTTAGGACAAGAGCCAATTCCAAGTAAAATCATGATAAATAATAAAGTAATTGAACCTGTCAATTCATTTAACTATTTAGGCTATAATTTATCTTATAGTACTGATGAAGGCATAGCAAGCAAAATATCTAAATTTATAAAAACAACTGGAGTAATCAACACCGTCTTCAAACCCTCCCAAGTTCAAAAACATACGAGGCTAAAAGTCTATAAAACACTAGCTCGACTAGTTATGATTTACGGCAGTGAAGCATAGACAATCAGAAAACTGATGAGAAAAGGCTAACAGTAGCTGAAATGAGGTTTATGAGACGGACAGTGGGACTGTACCTGTCGACTCTCCAATCTCGATGTACTCCTCTCGCTGTATCCCTGATGGTCCGGGTTGAGCTGAAAAGAAATATTATTCTGGGTTGAAATCATCGTTACCACAATGATTGGGAGCCAATGAACAGAATAAATAGTCCATACGCTCGTAATATTTGATAGCTAGGCTTTACATAGGTTACAATAAACTAGAAGCACATGTTTTAAAATCTTGTCAAATCTTTAGCAATTTGAAATAGTTTTGAAAAAATGTATTTTTTTCAATATTGATCTATAACAAGTTTTCTTGTAAAATTGAATTGGAAGAAAAATTTTATCGTGCATAAGAGGCTTAAACCTTAGTTTTTATTGTTTGAAATCATGAATTTAAATCGAGAAATTGCTCATTTTTCCTTCTTTCCATGTACTTAATTTTCATTTGAATTTACTTAGAAAATGTGGGAGAAAGTATCTGTACCTTATTCCGCTTTAATGAATTCCAAATTTGAAATAAAAATGTTAAAATTT
Source organism: Periplaneta americana (assembly GCF_040183065.1). Lineage (NCBI taxonomy): Eukaryota > Metazoa > Arthropoda > Insecta > Blattodea > Blattidae > Periplaneta > Periplaneta americana. The sequence goes on along the minus strand of NC_091130.1, from coordinate 87,455,904 downwards.
TGCTCTGAAGGTACTACTGTTAGCCATAACTGAATGTTTACAGTGAATATACCGGTAGTTGACTTACTATATTCTGCGAACAGAGAGTAATTCTTCACCATTATTCGGAATATTACCTGAATTATCTGCATCTAAGATGCTCTTGTCCCTCTCTAGAGTCGGGGTGTCACTCACACTGTCGGTCTCGGTCTCCACGGAACCTGTTAAGCAGTGCAAACTCAATATAATATTGAACAACATAACTAAATTGCACAATTTGAAGTTTGCTTTGCTCAAACATTTCACTTTACATGTCCTAATTTAACATTTCAAAATCCAGGAGTACAACGAGAATAAGTTGAAAACAAAGAAAACTTGTGGACTAAGGAGAACAACGTGAATAAATATAGAACAATGGCATACATGAAGAAAACGGGTATACAAAGAGAACATGGGAAATTCAAGAAAGACATAGGACAATCAAAGAGAAAAAGAGGAATGGAAGAAGGGAAATAGAGGAGAAAAACGCAATATGTGGGGAATAAGGGGAATACAAGGAGAACAAAGAGAATGCAAGAAAACAAGAGAAGTGCAAGGAAAAGAAGGGGAAAAAGGAGAATAAGAAAAACAGTAGAACAACAACCGAAATGCTGCAAAGAGCACAAGGCGAATATAAGGACAAGGGGAATGCAAGGAGAACAAAATAATGGAAAAGAAGGGAAGCAAGGAGAGCAAGGGTAATACAAGCAGAACGAGGCGAAAACGGAGAGGAAAATTGAAGACATGAAAGAAAAGAATACGAAGAGAAAAAGTTCATGCAGTGAGAACATGAGACGCAAGGAGAATAAGATTAATAGAACGAGAGCGAGGGGCATAGAGGGAGAGCAAGGGCAATAAGAGGAATACAAAGGGAACAGTTGAATTATAAAGGCTACAAGAGGAATACAATATTAACAATTGAGGACCGTGTTTACAAAACTTGCTAACTGCAAAATTTTCAAAATTGAGATTTTGGTGGATTAGTTTACATGAGACTGGCCTCTACATGATGCTAAAAGCTTCTCAGGAAAATCTTATTATTTCCTTCACAGTAGTGTGTTAAAGTGTGATCGTTTTTTTTTCAAAACTTTCTTTCTGCTATGTGAGAGCTATAGCAAAACTTGCAATTATTTCAGTTTTTTTTTTTTGTGTTTCCTATAAAATTTAGTTTTTACAGTTAGCAAGTTTTGCAAAAACGGTCCTCAATTAGAATAAGACGACAGCACAGTGAATACAAGCAGAAGTAGCTGAAGACGAGGAAATCAAGACATACGTGGAGAATAAGGCGAATGTGATGAGGAAAAATGTTATTGTAAGTAGAGTAGAGGATATGCAAGGAGAACAAGGGGATTGAAAAGGAAACGAGGTAAGCCGAGGAGAAAAAGTGAAGACGTGAGAAAGAATAAGACAAGAAGAATACTAGTAGAAAAGGAAATACAAGGAGAATAAGAAAAAGTCAAGGAGAACAGTGAAGGGGAATACAACAATAACAAGGCGTAAACAAGCGTTACATAGGGAATACAATGAGAACGAGAGGAATATAAGGAGAATAATAGGCATTAAAGGAAGCACAGCCATAGTGAATAGGAGGAATACAATGGGAACCAAGGAATCCAATGAGATCAAGGTTAATGTAAAAGGACAATGGAAGGACAAGGAGAACAAGAAGAATACAAGAAGCATAAGGAAGAGCCCTTCCATTCGCTTAATTGGGGATCGATCGTTGTACAGGATATAAGGGGTATAAGTGCCATTATTTTAACTGATGATTATTCATGTCATAAGGAAAAAAAGTCCTTACAATTTTTTTTCTAATTGTAATATTTAACTAATTATTAAAGTTTACAATATTAGACGTTTTGCAACATTGCTGGACGGGGTGGATGAGGTTTAGAAGTATACAGTACAACTCAAGCGGGTAGAAGAGTGTTTAGAAGAACACAGTACAGCTCAGGCGGGTACAGACATACAGGCACAAAAAGATGCTCTGATATATTCCAGGAGCGGACTAGGACAATACTGTTGTTTACATAAAACGAGCAGCAAATACAAACTTTCAATCTTATTATAGAACAATATGGCAAATTTACACTTTATGTAACAATATTGCTCCATTTCTTAATTGTACGTCTAAAAAATTAACAATAATTGTTTCCTGCACAAAATCACACGAACTGTTTTCCAATGCAACATTTTAATCTCTCCCGCTTCCGTAAAGCAGTATCATTTTTAAACAAATTTCTGGTTGTGTGATTTACGAAACAGGTAAGAGACTTCTAGTCTCTAATAATCATTGAGAAACTGCTACAAAAGTTCGCTGATTAGGTAACCTTCTTTGAGGAAAACATTGACGTACAGCCTCATTTGAATTACGACGACTTTCTCCATAAATTAATAACGTATGATATTCCTGAACTGTAAATGACATTATAAGTTGTTTATCGAATATCCTGTACTGACTGCCATCCATTCGGCAGTAGAACTATGGACAGGGAGCTTGAACTCAACTGACTCGTACTTATGTTTGTTCAGAGTATTGCCTGCTGAACATTCCCACGTCTCTCACGCCAAAATATTGAAAAATTTAAGGATGTACTTTTATTTAATTTCACGAAAACGTAATAGAAAAAAAAAACAAATTATTTAAACTAATATTAACTCTTTGCTAGATATATCTACTGATGTAATTGTTTTCTTACTCTTACTAACGGTATAAGCAGTATAACGCAAATAAAATAAGAAAATAAATATTTTTCTCTGAGAAAACTATCAAGTTTTGACCCTAGGTTGTATGAACATTTTTTGATCCTGTAGACCGTCCCCGACGACTGTGAAAAGGACGGCACTTATACCCCTTACACTCTATATGTTTTTGGTGACATTGCAGTTTACATTGGACCACAGTTATAGTATGTCACTTTTTAACTCTATTTTCGCCTCTAATTTAATAAGTAGAAATGGAACAATTTTTTCGTAAACAAGGTACCGTTCAATAACAGTATTATAGTGTCTTTCTTAAAAGAACAATTTGGAAGCTAGCGAGTGAAGTTACGTTTCTAACGTGCAGTGCAGTTTTATTAAGATGGATTAAGCACCATGGCGTATTTTCAAATTGAATGTGATGGTTGTCCTGCTATCTTGTTTTGGAAGGAATTGTTCCAGCTCTAGTCATCACTACATTGCACTTGAAATTTACTACTCATTACCCTTTAAACAGCAACGACAGCAGCGACAAATTCGCCTACAAATCCTCCTAAACAATTGCTTCCATCTGCCGGAGGTTCTCTCTCTCTGTTCTTTTCTTGCTGCAGTGACTGCTGGTGATGATGACGCTACGACGTCGTCATCATCCTGGTAACTGACAGACCTTATTTCTGCAAAAAGCAAAATGATCCTGATCGTTAAGCATGTGTCATTGCGTTTACTGGCTTTCTTTGAATATCATATTACCCTTTCAACTCCAAATGTATAAAAAATGATGTAACATTTAATTTCTATATTTTATCGCAATAATAGAGTGTATTTTGACATATACCTGTCTCGTCTATATCTGGGATGTTGTTGTTCGTAGTCATCTCTCTGGTCTGCGCCGAATCTGTTAAGCAGTGCAAACTCAATATAATATTGGACAAAATAACTAAATTACACACTTTGAAGTTTGCTTTCCTCAAACATTTTACTTTGTTCACATTACTATGTTATTATTGAACATTTTAAAATCCACAAACAGTTAGTTGCGAGATCTGTATAAATGTTTATTTAATTGACTTACAAGTTAATGTATTGTGGTGGATTGTATATTTTTTACAATTATGTATAATTAGGGCTCGGAAGTTGATGACCTAAGAATCACAGGATAATAACTTATAAAATGGCCTTAAATCTGTGAAAATATGACATCAAAATTTAAGAAAATTGCGATAATGATTCGTAGGATCTCAGGTTTGAAAGTTCGCAGGTTGTCTTGAAAGACATTCCTGCATATTGAAAAGCTCGTCTCTATTTCAACTGACGTCATGGGCAAATACTTGAAGTGACCAAGGTCCGCTAGTGAAAAATCTTCATTAAAACACTGCAGTCAGTGTTTTCACCTTGCAGAAATTTCTCGGCTTTAGACATTCACTGGTCCCAGTGTTGTTTTGCAATTCTTTTTTCGTTTTCTCTCTACCTTCTTGTCCAATTTTTTCTACTCAGTATTGCAAATGTTCTTCGAAACCTTTAATATTTTTGACAGCTGAATGAATGCTATCATCTCTTTTCTTTAACCATGTTTTGTTGTTACCAAAATTGAAAAGTTACCCTTGACATATGACAAACATAGCTTAATTTGAGGATCAGACAGCAAGCCTTGAGAAAGTGTTATAGAAGCAGCACTTCTCTATCAATACTGTCTTCACTTGTAAGATACAATGTGCTGACTGCTAATATTGCGGCTGCAATATTTGTACTGTTGCGTTGAATGGGAGCAAGCATGTTACACACATGACCAGGAGTTAAGGTTGATGCAACCTTAAGACAAATTCCTGCATGGCACAATCTGCAGTAGGTTCTGGAATGTAGATTGCGATTACACTGTAAAAAAAATTTCGTTCAAAAGAAGAAAAGGGCAATGATACAACAAGCAGTAGAGCATTTCCTAAAAAAAATGACCAGCAAACAATAAAAGACAAAAAATACAAATAAATGCAAAATAAAAGTTGACGTAGACAATATTGGTTCGTGTTGAAATGAAACGAGTTTATATTGTATCCTGCATTGTCTATGATATCTCAGAAAAAATATGATATTTCATCAACTTCCAGCCCTATTATCACTCATCAACTCTCCACTATTTTCCTACGTCCCTTCTGATATTCCCATCACATTCACTCTGTTTCTTCTCATTGCTTCCTTCAAGTTTTCCAACTTACCTGAAGTCTTCTCATCCCGCGTTGCTCTCTTCAATCTTCTTTTCTTCTCTTCACTGATTTGCCTCATGACATGTCCTTCCCCGGTATCCCCCACCCGGACATCCGATTGGGGGGATAGTTTACGTCCGGAGTTTTTTACCAGGGACGAACTCATCATGATATATTCCAAATTACTAATGGGATATATAAATGCGGTAGCTTCCCATTGCTATCCGCACACCACTCTCTCTTTCGCATCTTAAAAGATCCCAGGGGGCCCCAGCGTGGAGGTGAGGAGAGTGGATTTGACTAATTAGGCCCTCCGGACTTCACCGAAATTCATCGCAAGGGATAAATATCAGTTCCATCAGGGTTTTTGACCTGATCAGAGACCAGGAAATCCCAATTAGCCTTTGCCCCCCTTATTTAGTCCAAAGCATTATGAAGATAATCAGTTTGAAAAGACCAACTAAGATCCTTATCGAACATGACACCAAGAAAGTTAGGGTGGTCTTCGAGGATGACTTAAGATTAAAGTTATGTCAATGAAATACTAGATATTTAAAATTAATATTATTACTAAGAAATAAACATGAAGTTGTGTCTACATTAATAATGTTATTAGAACAACACAATTTTTAAATTCACAAATATCATTAATTAATTTTCAGTTTGCGCAATATCTAGATGCTAAACGGGAACAAGCTAAAGTGAATTTTTTTTTTTTTCCGTATCTGTAATTATATATTCGTAGATCTGTGGTTGATACTTTTGTACGCGGTTTGGAACTGCTGTGTTGCCTAAACCCAAAAAGACAAAAAAAAACCTACATACTGTTTTATCGTCGTTAAAATCTACAAATTTCACACATTTGACCACGCAAGCTATAAAAAAATCGGTACAAACTAATTTCAAGAATTAAGGAGAATTGCCAGTTCAAGACTATGAAAATACAATAATTTAACATGAATATCCTCAAAACAAAATGATCTTAAACCCTCAGTTTCTTACTACTGCAGTGCGGACTAGGAATACTGCTGAAGTAATAGTTCATGCTAATTAAATTATGTGACCTAAAAAAGAAGATGAATGCCGCAAGATCTTACCTTGTTGGCGAAACGTTTAATACACCATCGTTAATTCCGTTGGGTATCCCATTCCTTTGTCTGGTATCCTGATGTAGCCAGATGTTCAGCTGGGTCAGTTGCAGGGTCCCACTCAATGGGCTTCATGAAACATTTAGAGTTCACTTTCTTTGAAAATTCTCTCTGTCGCAGGTACAGGAGATGTCTGTGTAGGCCTACAATAATGCAAGAAACTTCGATGATCGAATCAATGAATTACATGTAGATTCCTGGAATTGTTTCGAAAGTTCTGAAAGACTTATAAAGCCGCGTAAAATTTGCGGAACCCTTGGAATTTAATTTAACACAGCTAGTGATAACCAGCGTAGATGGAGTAGGAGGGAAAGGGACTCGTGTGCTGTGGAGAATTGCACGCATTGTATTCTTCACCTGACATAATTAGGAACATTAAATCCCGACGTTTGAGATGGGCAGGGCATGTGGCACGTATGGGCGAATCCAGAAATGCATATAGAGTGTTAGTTGGGAGGCCGGAGGGAAAAAGACTTTTGGGGAGGCCGAGACGTAGAAGGGAAGATAGTATTAAAATGGATTTGAGGGAGGTGGGATATGATAGTAGATACTGGATTAGTCTTGCTCAGGATAGGGACCAATGGTGGGCTTATGTGAGGGCGGCAATGAACCTCCGGGTTCCTTAAAAGCAAGTAAATAAGTATTATTATTATTATTATTATTATTATTATTATTATTATTATTATTATTATTATTATTATTATTATTGTAATATTATGATAAGGGTACAGATACTTTCAATGAAAGACGGGAAGCAATTTGTAACCTTAGGAACCAAAAGAGTGATTACGTGATGGAAAAACTGAATAAGGTATAAACAAATACTAGGAAAAAAAACATTAGAGATTTACATACGGGCATAAAAGAATTTAAAAAGGCTATCAAGCAAGGTTAAACATGATCAGGAATGAGAATGGTGACTAGCTTACAAACTCTCATTCCATCCTGAATAAATAGAAAAACTACTTTGGGCAACTACTAAATGTATCTAGCTGTGGAGTATGCTGAACCTGGAGTATGGGTGTTCTGTTAAAAAATATATAGTAGTTGGTCTACGGTCGCACAATTCTTATAAGTGAAATATCGGGTCAACATTAACTGCCACTTTTAATATATAATTTAGTATTGTTTATATTTAACAACAGTTCCATGGATTTAGTAATTCAAATTACGTAGGGGGAAGTCTTGCAGCTCGGGTCAGCATACAGTCAGTGTGTGTTTTTAAATACCGACAACAATTAGTAGGACGCGAAATGTAGTGTACGTTACTTCTAACAGTCAATAATCATTGGTAAATAATTCAACTTAAATCTACATTCATTCATTAACAAAGTCCGTTGAAAGACCTTTCTGTTTGCTGTGGCGCGAATCGACTAAATCTAAATTGACTGCCACCAAGGCAATTCGGTAAGTATCGTTATAAATCTTGTTTCATTCGATTCAGTCATGATTTATAAATTACTTTTGTGCATGATCCATGTTACATAACATAATGATGCTATAGAAAAAAATATATATATGTTTCGTTGTGTGTCAGCCAGTACCGGTCACCTCTTGATCTTGCAGTATCAGTCATACTCTTTCATGTAAGTTATGTTCGTTTAATATTTTTATAGGACGTTCATGATGCCTCCAGTGATAAGTAGACCTTCCAAAGGAAAATGGCATCCAGATTCTATGAAACAAGCTGTAGAGAATGTGTTAACAGGCCAACTTTCTATCTGCAAAGCTGCTGAAATATACAATATCCCCAAAAATACGTTGATTGATCGTGTTTCTGCCGTAAAAAGAGGTAAGGAAATTACATTCACTCCTGCACTTGGCCGTTTTAAATCCATGTTCAATGCCGAATTCGAAGGAATTCTATTGAATCATGTGAAAGATCTATCTGATAGATTATTATCACTCACAAGGAAAGAGAGTTTTTGAATCTAGCTTTTCAACTTGCTGAGGCCTTAAAAATTCCTCATCAATTCAACCGTGACAAAAAGACTGCTGGCAAGCAATTTTATTATGATTTCATGAAACGGCACCCGAATTTGTCTCTCCAAACTCCTGAATCGACAAGTCTTAATAGATCAATTGGGTTTAACAAGCCACAAGTCAATCGATTCTTTGAGACTCTTACAAATTTAATGGAAAAATATGAATTCATACCATATAAAATTTATAACTGTGACGAAACTAGTGTCACTACTATACAAAAACATTCCAAAGTTATTTCGCTGAAACAGAACCGTCAAGTGGGTAAACTGACTTCTGCTGAAAGGGGAAGAAATGTTACTGTATTATTCTGTATGAATGCTGGGGGTCAGTACATTCCACCATTTTTCATATTTCCTCGACAACGAATGAATGAAAGACTCCTCATTGGTGTTCCCAAAGAGAGCATAGGTGAAGCTCAACCAAACGGATGGATGACATCCCAGTTGTTCTTGAAATGGATGCAGCATTTTGCTCACTATGCCAATCCTTCTGTTCAAAACCCAGATGTATTATTTACCGAAGTACATATGATATTTCATGCAGATATTCTGCGTCATCATACGATGAAAGAGTAATGGAATGGAGAAAAATTCTCTCCGGCACCGGGATTTGAACCCGGGTTTTCAGCTCTACGTGCTGATGCTTTATCCACTAAGCCACACCGGATACCCACCCCGGCGTCGGACAGAATCGTCTCAGTTTAAGTTCCAACTCTTGGGTTCCTTCTAGTGGCCGCCCTCTGCACTACGTCATAGAGTCTATGAACGTAGGACTGAAGTCCACACTGAGACGATCCTGTCCGATGCCGGGGTGGGTATCTGGTGTGGCTTAGTGGATAAAGCAAGAGCACATAGAGCTGAAAACCTGGGTTCAAATCCCGTGTCAAAGAGAATTTTTCTCCGTTCCATTACTCTTTCATCGTATAATTTTAGATGGCCATATTAGCCATAAGGACTTGGAGGTGATCACCTATGCTCGAAACCAGAATATTCATATGTTAAGCACTCCACCACATACGACTCACAAGCTTCAGCCTCTTGATCGTGTTTTCATGAAGCCATTTAAAGATGCATATTATGAAGCTTGTGGGCTCTGGATGAGAAAGAATCCCGCTGCAAGGATAACAGAGTATAAAATAGCAAGTCTTGTAGGTGATGCTTTTGCAAGAGTTTCAGGGCTGAAATTGCAGTAAAAGGATTTCAGTGTACAGGAATTCATCCCCTGAATCCCAATGTATTCACAGAATTCGATTACCTACCATCAATGATGACAGACATAGCAATGGATTCGAACGTGGATCAAACTGAGAGCCCAACAGTAGGCCTATGCTTCCATTCCCTGACATGACTTCTGCACCTAAGGCAAGTTCACATCATGAGACTAGTCCTAATAGGCCTACTCCTACTGATAGGCCTAATGATACCACTGTTGTAAAGGAAACAATTCAGCAGCTCAGCCCAATTCTGGATGCCAGTAAGAAGCAAGAAGTTAGTTGACGCCGAAAATCTGAAAGAAGTGAGGTTTTGACATCCAGTCCTTACAAGACATATCTAGAAGAAAAAAATAATGAAAAGCTGAAGAGAGAAGTCAAGAGCCTAGTGCGTGGGAAACGCCACCTATCAGGAAAATTCTCCTCAAAAAGCTCCAAAAAGACAGCTAAGAAAAATGACGAAAAGGAGGAAACTACATGCATTTTTTGCGGGGAATCTCATGAAGAAGATTGGATCCAATGTTCTTCATGCCAAATGTGGGCTCACAAAGCCTGTGCCAGCATTCCTGAGACATCTGACGCGTATGAATGTGATTTTTGTCAAAAGTAATATGACCGGTACTGGTACTGCCTGCCAATTTTCTGATTGTATCGATTTTATGGACATTTAATTTGTTTATGTTTTGTATTAATATTAATTTCTGAATTTTTTTGTAATTACCATTGGGTTCAATAATATTATGTACTTACATTATATCAAAAGAGTGTGTAAAAAAGTTGAATGTTTTCTTATTTATAACCCAAAAACCTTAAGCAGTCGGTACTACAAGACTTCCCCCTACCTCTTTCATTTAAACATTAGCTGTAGGCTATTCATCTTTCTTGCGATGCGAACTTCTCAATCACAACATTATAAAATGAGTCTTTGTCCTTCATTTTGTCCTTCCTTTTCGATTGATAACAAACTTAAGTTACAAGTCTTTCTTGAATTTGAGTACTTCTTAAGTAGGTCTTGATTCGTCTTAATGCAAAACATGAATGTTACACAGAGCTGTAGTACAAGGAATGGTCAGTATTATCATAGCAAGTTTATACACTTCACTAAATCCAGAAGAGAGGAAATTTTCATGCATAAAACTAACAAGGTCGTGAACATCCTTTCCGTGAATTTCAGGTGAAGTATAAAGAACACTTAATTTATTCTTCAGTCCAACGCAATCAAATAAATTTCTGTACTGAGCCATAACTTTCTGTAAGAGTGATTCAGGAAATGTTTTTCTATATTCACAGTACGGTACTTCTGATATTGTAACAAATGAAAATATTCTAATTTATCAAGTTGAGAAAATCTACAATCAATTTGATGAATTAGGCAATCAATAATGTCCAAGTACAGCCTTGTTCTGCTTTATCTGGACAGTGCCGCTTTGTTTTCATTTGATAGGTTTCGTCCTTATTTGAAATTATGTTGTTCCAAACTGATGAATATTGAAGCTTATCTTTGATGTCAGTTACTTTCCTGCTACAGTAAAGAATATCAAAATGTTTTGTTTGTAAAAGATTGTATAATATATCTATATAAGTAAGCAACATCGAAAATACTTCCAATAGAAATATATAGTTTCAAATTCTTGAAGGAAAGCTAGAAAACCACGTGATTTTATGACTCTTTCACTATCCCACTTGCCAGAATGTTTAATAATAATGTATTTTCGAAGAACTCACAAAGTTCAGTTCTGTACTCTTTTACAGTAAGGCAAAGTCTTTATGTAAAATTCCATCTGGTTGGTGCTACAGTGGGTAATTTATTTTTCAGAAATTCATGCAATGCATATGTCCTTTTAGAGGATTTAGAAAAGAAAGCAGAGAGTCCACTCAATGTTTGGAAAAATATTTTACATTCTTTAATAACTGATGCACTTTGCTAGAGAACAACATTTAGAACATGGGCATAATAGTGGGTGAAAATTGCATTTGGATAAGCTGATAAGACTTTAGATTGTAACCCATTCACATGACCGCTCATTGCAGAAGCTCCATCGTATGTTTGACCCACGAGTTTAGTAGAAATTTCAAATTCATTAACTACTCAGTCTATGTGAGTAAATAAACCATCTGCTGTTCTATCACCACTAAGTAGATTTACTGGCATGTAAAAGAACTGTTGCGGGACAAAATTCCGGCACACCGATAACACTGATATAAGCTCGGCAGTTGCGAGTGTTGTTAAATAAACCATAATTTTTAATTCTACAAAGCCCAAGAATCTATCATAGCAGAGAACTGTAGATAGTTGAGATTTGTTCTCAATATCAGAAGTTTCACCAAGCATTATAAATACAAATGAAACTGAGTTAATTTCATTTTTTATTTCTTTTTTTACTACATCAGTAATAGCTTTTATGATATCATTTTGAATCAATGGAGAAATTCTCGAAATACTGTGGACGAATTTAGATGGTTTTCTAAAAGTAAATCATAGTTCTTCAATACATTAAAAAATTCCTTTGTTCAAAGAACTATCTGATTCGTCATGTCCCTATAGAGGGAGCTCTTGGTTAGCTAGAAGACAAATAGCATCAATTATTCGTATCAATACGGCTCTATTTTTCTTTACCTCTTCGTTGTGTTTGCTGGTATCAGTTCTTCATTGATCAAGCAAAGAATCAATTCGCTGTTTGCCAAAAAGTTTTGATTTCAAGAAATATTGTACATGAGTTTGAGATTTTGAATGTTTTTGCTGTGCACTAGACAAGTGATTGAAGTCAGCAAATCCATGCTTACTCCAAACTTCATTTTTGTTATAAAAAACATAAGCATGGCCAGCAAAATAACCTGTTTGAAGTTTCACAACCCGCTAACCATTCTACATTTTCATATTGTGAAATAGAAAAATGTGTAGTGTACTGTTCGCGTTTTGTTTTATATTGTTGCACTAAATTCGGAAGTGGCGGAGTAGGTCTACCCTTATTCACTATATGTAATTTCTCTTCTAGTGGGCGAGAAGAGAATGGTTCTTGCAAAAGATCTTTTACAGTGTAAATTTCCAAGTGCTACTATCATTAAATAAGTAATTTAAATTGTTCACTTACGCTGCCACACTGTGAACTAAGAACCCCAATAAAACCTAAACCCAGTAAATTCACTAACACAAATAGTAAACACACACGTCAAACACAATATTTTATAAAGCTACAATTGACAAGCTGAGCTGTCTGTATACAGGATGACCTTCGAGCTTGAGAGAAGCGAGTATCCCCATCACGTAACCATGCACGTGCAGAGAATTAAATATGTCTCAGTGAAGTGCACAGCAGGGTCCGTATAGGCCCTGAGGATTTTTCAAGCCACTTTGGGCTAAAACAAGAGATGCACTATCACCTTCTCCTTTTAACTTAGATCTATAAAGTCCAAGAAAACACAGAGGGTTCGGAATTGAATGGAATACATCAGCTTCTTGTTTATGCAAATGGCGTGAATATGTTAGGATAAAATTCACAAACTATTAGGGGAAACAAAGGAATTTTACTTGAATCAAGTAATGACATATGTTTGGAAGTAAATCCCGAAAAGACAGAGCATATGATTATGTCTCGTGATCAGAACATAGCACAAAATGGAAATATTACAATTGTAAATTTACCCTTTGAGAAGTTGGAAAATTTGAAATATCTTCGAGCAACAATAACAAATATAAATGACACTCGAGAAGAAATTAAATAACGAAATGCCTGCTATTATTCGGTTAATAATCTTTTGTCGTCAAGTATGCTTTCAAAAAAACTGAAAGTTAGATTTTATAAAACAACTAGCCTATATTACCAGTTGTTCAATATGGCTGTGAAAATTGGTCTCTCACATTGAGAAAGGAACAGAGGTTATTTATGTTCTAGAATAAGGTGCTTAGTAAAATATTTGGGGCTGAGGGGGGCGAAGTTACAGGAGAATGGAGGAAGTTACACAACGCAGAACTGCACGCATTGCATTCTTCACCTGGGTAACATAATTGGAACATTAAATCCAGACGTTTAAGATAGACAGGGCATGTAGCACGTAGGTCTATCGGTGAATCCAAAAATGCATGTAGAGTGTTAGACAGAAGACCTGAGGGGGAAAAGATCTTTGGGAAGGCCGAGACATAGACGGGAGAATAATATTAAAATGGATTTGAGGGAGGTGGGATATGATGGTAGGGACTGGATTAATCTTGCTTAGGATAGGGACCGATGCACAGTGCACAGTTTTCTTAATCTGACTGGACAAAATTCATTTCTCCACTTGCTGATTTCACTATATATTTTTATGAATATATGTCCGTGACTGTATGTTCAAGGCATCTTGTAAAAACATATATCTACCGGATATTTATTTGTTTTAGGCTAGCTAGTAAACATTACTATTTGCATGTCTTTGCTCTCCTAAAATGTAGCAAATTTTGACTTAATTCCTTTCTAAAAAGTGCCATTCTTTGTAATATTAATACATATCTCACTTTCATGTAATCATGAATTAACGCAACACAAATGAGGTAACAGTCCCATGTGTGGTATGGGAGGATTTCGAACTTTCATTAGTGTCACAATTATTATTATTATTTATAGAAGTGGGTGTAAATGTAGAATTGAAACTATGTTAATAATGCATACCGTACATTGTCAAAAACTTGCATTTTCAATTTATTTTAATGTGCATATTCGCTATAGCCTAATCAGTAGTCCTACTATGAACTTTTATAAGATCATTAAAAGAAAACCAAAATAAAATAATCTTACAATACAAATGTTAATATCTTTTAATAGTATTTAATAATTTACACACGTAATTATATAAAATCCAATACTTCATTATTCTGCTCAGTAGAATAAATATGTTCTTTTTTAAAGTCTACAAGTTTTTGTATAATTATATGGTTTTAGGGCAGAAAACTGTAGCCTAATTTCTGCTTCTGCATTTAACCAATTTCGATAATTTGATTTCATGGATATATACGGTACGCAGGAAATCCAGATATGAAACTGATTAATATTATATTTCTTTTTAGAACTTAAGTAGTATTAACAATAAAGAAATATAAAAATTCTTAATATTTATTTTGTAATATTACGATTATATTATAATAATAATTATTATTGGTGACAGTTCATGTTTTTATTGATTCGTTTGTATACATTTAGCAGTAGAACTATTCTCCAAATTGAAAATAGGCCTACTATTTAAATACAATTTATGCTCGACCATGCCAAAATGTAGTAATTATACACCTGGTAGCAGTCCTTTAATGCATGTCATTAAAGTACACCTATTCATTAAAGTTCAGGTTTTCGATTATTCTCGTATATGCAATCGAAAGACAACGAGGGAAACGTCATGGAGGCTGGAAATCCAATACTGTCGCAGAAGGTTATGTTCTGTTACTATAATAATTAACGTTAATTGTAAATAATATTCAAATAAATTAAATTTGTCATCTCGTTTTTCAATTCTAAATCAATTTCCAGGTTATATCAAAATTAGTTCATGTCATTCTTTACATTACATCAAGATTAATGACATTATTGTTCCTCAGAAAAAATCAATACTTTCGCGTCTGCTCACATCTCACAATATACGAGCTATGCACAAGGTCACTTCCGACCTTCAGTCAGATACAAATAAAATGAATACTTCTGAATAATTTCAAGTTAGAAATATGGTCGAGCATAAAAAGTCGTATAAAACTTACCTATAATGGTAATTAAGACGTTCGTATGAAAATTATGAAACTCGCTTGCGCTCGTTTCATAAACAAACATACTTACGTCTTAATTACTATCATTATAGGCTCGTTACATAATGTACTATGACGATTCACAGAATTCCACACTGTCAGAAGCGCTGCATTTCACGATTTATTTTGTTTCTATTTATTGGTAAGGAAGAATGGCCATAAATCAATGTAATGTATTAAAACCATAAATTCTCATTGTCCTCAGTAACGTTTAAATTGCTTTGCGCGTTAGATAGTGTTTTAAATGTGCCTGTCTGATCGAGGTTTAATTATCAGCCTCCAATATACACATTTATATATTTATATAGTCGCTATTGACACTACAAAACGTAAATGTTTTTATTCCCTACTTATTGTTGCAGTTTTCAAGCAGGAATCGTACCGGTAATATAACTTACAAAACTTACCTCAGTGGGAAGAGGTTTTATCCTAGTTGTCCCATGGGAATCGAACCGAGCTCCTCAATTCACGTACTCTCCATAAAGCGCTATCTTTGCTTGCTTTAAATGAAATCAAAACTCATAATGATGGTCCAGTATGTAATTTGGATTGTTGAAGGCAGTATTGTTAAGCATTGAGCAATGAGCGTGAATTCTATAGAGAATGAAAAAATTTAACTAGCATGAGTGAGTAGAAGCTGTAGACATAGGCGGAGTTATGGGGGTGCACTGTCCCTCCAAACTTGGCTGAACTCTTTTTTTTTATATATTAAGATTAGAAAATACTGAATTCAAAAGATTTTTCTTGCTTTTGTTTATGATTATGTTTCTGTACTTAAATTGACGAGTTAATGTCTTCAGACCATGTGTCTGGACTATATTATTTATTTTAAATTTCTGAATGTATGAGTATAAGAATTTCTATAGCCTACCTCATTTGAGGAATGGAAGCACTGTAATGATCTAATATTTTTTGTAACAGCCTGTACTGGTGTGTTAGAACTCTTTAGGTATTCAAGTAGCTACTTGGAGAAATATGAAGAACATACTGCACAACAATCAGTGGCGTAGCATGAAATTTTGAGCAGGGGAAGCTAACTCAAGTTGTCTTTCATGCAATATGAGAAAACGTATTACAAAAATGCAGCCTTAAAATAAATAGTAGTCAATTTCAAATCAGCAGTCGAAGATTGGTTGGAACATCGTAAGTAACATCAATAAGGCATGACCTCAAATGATACGTAGTAAAATATGTTTTCACGGTTTACACATATTTCTTAACAAATAGACACGTAAGCGTATAACATTAGCTCACTCCCTGTCATACTTAGAGAAATCACAATATTAACGGTCAATAGATACAGTATTAGTATCATTACGTAAGCATGCGTCTGTCTTTTGGTTGTGTCCTTCATTGACAGCAAGGGTGTCGGTCATTTGTTTTTTGAGTCACACTTTTGTTCGTAAGTCAGTCTTGATAATACAATTGTCCTAAAAAAGTTCAAGTAAATTAGTGTCAGGAACTGTTATTTCGCTCATTATTTATTATATCAGCCACAATGCACACTAACACTTCAACTGAACACAACTGACGAAAAGGGATAACTCGGAAACTACTTATATTAAATGTTAAAGCTAGCTTCTTGGCTTCTTGCGAGCCTTTAGAGCCTTAGGGTAGTTTAGTTACAAAGGGATGGAAAATCTGCGGGGTGGATTACACAGAAGAAACCAGTCTGCTTGGAAGCTGGTGTGTGCAGGCTTTTTGTTTACTGCTGCATCACAAATCATCCTGAGCTGCCGCATCACAATATTTAACGCGTAAATATAAATTCTATTAAAATTAATATATAATTTTCTCCATAAACTGCTGGTTTATTATGAAATTATTATTAACTGGGGAAGCTAAGCTTTTTAGCTTACATTGACGCTACGCCACTGACAACAATGCAGAAAGATGAAAAGCGATCCTGGTCTAATGTGTAAACTTAAAGACGAGATTAAATAAAATAATTAGAGTTTACATTTCATATGATATCTTGCTATTTTAAATAAACAAATAAAGTAAATGTAAAATTGGTCCACTGCTGTGGAGTAATGGTTAGCACGTTTGGCCATGAAACGAATGGGCCCAGGTTCAAATCCTGGTTGGGACAAGTTACTTGGTTGGGGTTTTTCCTCAATGAACTGAAGCAGACTTGCTGGGTAACTTTGATATTGGACCTCGGACTCATTTCGCCATCATTAACTCACATATCATCATCCATACAATAGCTTAATTTTCCAGTACTTCTACTAGCACTTTACTTCATACTCTCTAAACTGGTTACTGAAGTATGAACTGCTTTAGAATTAATAATAATGATAATTATACACATAATATATATAGAGAGAACAAAATAATATTAAACTGATCCATGAATCAAGTGGAAGTATACCGTGTCATCTGCCAGACATTAATTAAAAAAACAATGTGCTTTAAAGCATATCAGTGGACGTCACACAACAAAAAAGCACTAAAACACATAAATGTCCTTATTCACTGGATGCAGTATTTTAACGCAAATTTGTTCTTAAGTGTTACTGGTACATATTAAGAAGACACATTTGAGTTTTAAAACGTCTACAATTTTCATCCAAAATGTATTAATTTTAAACTACAGAAACATGTCTACAATATTATCATTTGTACAAAATTTGGTGCCATTTGGACTAATAGTTTTGAAATTATATTTTTAAAATATATTTTATATTGACGTTACTAAAAAGGCTCCTTGCGACAAAGTTTCAAAATTTTTAGTTCATATTCGCTCGAAAGCTTGAAAACAGTCATGGGAATATAAATTAATTAACTTTTTGAGCTCAGTCTATATAGAGAGTCACAATGAATTTTTAAGCGGATTTTCTTAATTTTTCACCATAGTGTCCTCTTAAAACTCCTCTTCAAGATCACTTCATCTTCCTCTGTCTCGGTGCTTTTCTCTCGAGTTGACGACTTTTTTTTTTTCAGGATAAAGTTAATTATAATTAATCAGACTGTTCATCTGACTTTTTGATTGAAATCTGTCCAACTAACACTGACAAACACAATTCTGAGGATAATAAGTTCAGGATAACAGAGAGGGTTTGGAATTGAATGGGTTACATCAGCTTCTTGTCTATGCTGATGACGTGAATATGTTAGGAGAAAATCCACAAACGATTAGGAAAAACACGGAAATTTTACTTGAAGCAAGTAAAGTGATAGGTTTGAAAGTAAATCCCGAAAAGACAAAGTATATGATTTTGTCCCGTGACCAGAATACTGTACAAAATAGACATTTAGAAATTGAAAATTTATCCTTTGAAGAAGTGGAAAAATTCGAATATCTTGGAGCAACAGTAACAAAATAATATAAATGACACTCAAGAGGAAATTAAACACAGAATAAATATGGGAAATGCCTATTATTATTCGGTTGAGAAGCTTTTGTCATCCAGTTTGCTCTCAAAAAAACCTGAAAATTAGAATTTATAAAACAGTTACATTACCGGTTGTTTCGCATTGTTGTGAAACTTGGACTTTCACTTTGAGAGGGGAACAGAGGTTAAGGGTGTTCGAGAATAAGGTGGTTAGGAAAATATTTGGGCCTAAGAGGGTTTAAGTTACAGGAAAATGGAGAAAGTTACACATGCAGAACTGCATGCATTTTATTCTTCACCTGATATAATTAGGAACATTAAATCCAGACGTCTGAGATGAGCAGAACATGTAGCACTTATGGGCGAAAAGTGTTAGTTGGGAGGCCGGAGGGAAAAAGACCTTTGGGGAAGCCAAGACGTAGATGGGAGGATAATATTAAAATGGATTTGAGGGAGGTAAGATATGATGGTGGAAACTCGATTAATCTTGCTCAGGATAGGGACTGATGGCGTGCTTATGTGAGGGCGGCAATGAACCTATTTGTAAGTAAGTAATAATAATAATCAGGCTTAGGATCCGGGACACTTTAGCAACCAATGTACGTACAACTTCACTATAGAGCTCCTTGAACATAGTAGACAGACATACTTTGAATGTAAACAACGACGTCAATGTGCTTTGTTATATTCTACTGTTAATAGTACAATCTAGTGACGGTGGAAAATGAAGTAGGATACATACCTCACAAGTTTTCATGTCCCTCGGCAACGTTGAAGGCATTAGCATTACAATGAAAAACATTACATACTTGCAACTAGTTCGAAAAAAAAAACTGTTCAGTATGAATTGAAAATACATTGTGATGACCTGAGTTCGTTTCGTAGGGAGAAACAGAAGAATACTGTACCTCTGAACACGAACCGGATTGTGCACTGACACACAGGTAAACAAAATTCAATGCGCCACCTCACTCCATCTGTACTCCGTTGCAGTATAACTTCACTTCATTCTTAAGTTGTCTCGGATTCTAAGCCTGTTAATAATAATAATAATAATAATAATAATAATAATAATAATAATAAATAATAATGATGTCCAGCCATGCTCACTTTCAAGAGAGAAATTAAAGTAACTGCACAGTGCATGCCTTGAACTAGTAATACTGTAAAATTCTCAGTACAACCAAGTCCACCACTGTGGGGTAGGCCTAATGGTTAACATGTCTGACAGTGAAATGAGTAGCCCAGGTTCAAATCCTGGTTGTTGTTTTTCTCCGAGGTTTTCCTTCAACCAAGGGCGATGTAGGGAGGCCTAGAAATACGTCCTATATTATACGTGAAGACTTATTTCGATTTCGAATAACATTCATATTTCATTCATATTCCAAAGGTACCGTATACTATTTACAGCATTCTTACAATAGTTGTGTTTCTTTCAACAATCACTTCTCAAGTTGCAATAATTTTTTTCCTTCCGATGTTGCAACATTAACCCCCACTCCGCTTCTCCAAACTTGTTCAACGCTTTCTGTTCTCGTCCTGCAAGAACACTGTGCGGGTCTAATTAAAATTTAATTCTGAATGATTCAGTTAGTGACATTTCAGAAATAAAGAACTTTTACACAACTGTACAGCAAGTTTATGTGTTTTAATTAAAGTTTACCACAGCAAGGCTTTAGGGATAACCCCTCTCCCCCCAGAACCTTAAAAAAAAAAAAAAAAAAAGAAACGTTGTCGAAGTTCTTCAACATTATAATAACAGTGACTTACTTCCAGTTCACAATAATAACAACTCTCCCTGTAACTACTCATACTTCTGAAAAATCATTTTCACCACTAAGGAAACATAAGCCTACCTTAGAAACAGCACAGGAGAAGAGCGTCTTAATGGACTAGTTTTCTCAGGGTGCGAATTAACAGGGAGGGGGATGGGAGGATTTCCCCCCTGTTGGAAAGTTATCCCCTTCTGATAAATTTATATTTACATCCCTACCAGGGATAACTTCTATCCCCCCCCCTCACAGAATTGTTGTAATATCTTCATTACAAGACAGATATTTTCTGTATTCAATCTTCCTTTATTCTTGATCATTCTACAAACAAAAGCTAACAATGTCAACAATTAACAAAAGAATGTTCACATATAGAAAGGAAACATCCTCACATAATACTTCTTCCCCTTAATAAAAATAGAATACAATCAGCTATTATATTTCATTTTAATATAATTATACAAAGAAATATTACATTTCTTCAATGAGCCTTTTCGGAGGCTTAATCTCCTGACGGGCTCTAATAGCATCAAGCACTCTACTATTACAGTCACACTCAATGTTATCATTATGTTCTATTGGCAACTCATTATTATCACCTGAACAACCTATTTTATCTGCCTCTTTAATCTCTAATGATTCCTTGTTTTCATCCTCACTTCCCCTTGGATCAAAAATTGAATTTCCCCATGCAACAGGAACAATGGCCCTATTGCTAAGCTGATTCAAATATCGAATCCATCTGCTTTGTAAAGAAGGTATAGCCATCCTGAATCGACAAGGGCCTAAAACTTGTTCTATTATTCCTGCAATCCATGAACCTTTCTTTTTTCGGTAGTCTTTGACCCATACTTTCTCCCCTACTTGCCAAAGCCTATTTATCCCACCATATTTCTGAATCTGTTTCTCTTGAGCCTGTTGAACTTTGTTACTATTTGTAGGAGACCTGAGTAAATCCAATCTACATCTAATATGTTTCCCGAGAAGTGACTCAGCAGGGGAAATGTCAGTTGTACAGTGTTTTGTATTCCTATAGTCAATCAGAAATCTCTGTAACGCTAATTCAAGTAATTCCTGATCACCAGCCCTGCCTAATGCTTTAAGTATAGCCTTCTTGATTGTGCGGATCGAATTTTCAGCCATCCCATTAGTTGTAGCATGATATGGAGCCCCTGACTTAAATTCTATACCATTATGTACCTATTAAAAAATTCTGAAACTTCTCGGATTTAAATGATGAATAATTATCTGATACCAGTGTCTCCGGAAGTCCAAAACGAGCAAACACTTGTCGTAAATAGGTGATTGAAATATCACAGGTCATACTTTTAATAACAAAAGCTTCCACCCACTTTGAATGGTTATAGAGAATAACAAAAATATAATGATTCAATATAGAGCCTAAATAGTCTATGTGTAACCTGGACCAGGGTTTTGTGTATAGGCCTATTCCCAAGGTATCAAACTATGTTTTGGAGGAATGTCTCTATTCTCTGCACATTCTTTACAATACTTACAAGTGACTCAATGTCTTGATCCATATGTGGCCACCAAACATAAGAGCGTGCAAGCGATTTAGCTTTAACTATCCCCATATGAGAGGCATACAATTCTTGCAATACTCTTGTTCTTAAACGCTCAGGAATAACAACTCGTTATCCCCATAACAAAATATCCCTAACTACGTATAGCTCTTCTTTATGGAACTAACTTCTCATTTACCTTTTCTGGCCACCCAAACTTGGTGAAGTTTATTACTTGCATTATTGTGAAGTCTTTTCTTGTATAAGCAAGAATTTCCTTATACTTAAGAGGCAAATCAGAATTAGAGTCGAAAATATAATTAAGAGCTATTTCCTCCTGTTCATCGTTATTACTAGATACTTCAGGAAGTGAGGCTTTTGACAGCCAGACAGCTACATTTTTATTAGATGAAACATATTCTATCTCAAATTTATAATTGGCCAAATACAAAGCTCATCATTATAGTCTATTTGCAGCACAAGCTCGAATACCAGATCAGAAATTAAATAAGCTCTTCCACATTATCTTTTTTCTGGAGTAACACTGCCCCCCCCAACCCATGACTAGAAGCATCAACTGCTAATCTAATCATAATGAGCGAAGGATCTAGATGAACAGGCTAATTTTTTTTATTCCAATAAATGCTCTTATTCTTTTTCAAAAGTTTATACAAGGGGTTCAATGTCTCTGTCGCCTTAGGTAAAAATTTTGATATGTATGTAACATAACCTAAGAAAGACTGCAATTCTTGAACACAAGTTGGTCTAGGGGCATCCCGTACTGCTTTAATTTTTTCATCTGTAGTATGAATGTCATTAGCATCAATTTTAAATCCAAGAAAATTTAAAGATTCCCTACTGATTTGACATTTCTTTTCAGAAACAGTCAATCCTGCTTCTTCTAATCGATGCAGCACTTCAGTTAGACGACTTTCTAATTCCTCTAAATCTTTACCAGTACCTCTAACTATAAAATCATCCAGCAGGGCTGCTGTTCCCTCAACACCTTCCAATAATATATCAATTTGTTTTTGAAACTTAGCAGGCCCTGAGGCCACTTCGAAAAGTAAGCGAGTATATTGTAATAAACCCTCATGAGTCGTAATAGTAACCAATTCCCGTGACTTTTCATCTAACTCCATTTGTTGGTAAGCATTTGAAAGATCTAACCTAGAAAAATGTTGCACCCTTGCACTTTTTGAAATATATACTCAGGTGTGGGTAAAGGATGTTGGTCAACTTTTAGAAGGGGGCTTAACGTTAGTTTAAAATCACCACAAATTCGAATACCACCCCCTTTTTTTAATACTGGCACAATAGGAGACCCGAATGGACTATAGTCCACTGGAACTAGAATACCTTCCTTAGTTAAATTCTGCTTCTACACCTTCTCTTAAAGCAAAAGGCACATTTCTGGCCCGAATAAATTTCGGTTGAGCTCCTTCTTTTAATTCTAATGGTAACTTTCCATTCCTAAAACAGCCTAATTTATCTGAAAAAACAGAGGGAAATTTAGCTTTCGTCCTTTTAGCCAAGGCTGAATTTTCTGAACTCCAAAAACAATCATTATTTGGTTTAGATATTTTAAAGCCTATATGATTAAACCATTGGCGGCCCAGCAAAGTGGGGCCATTTGAATCTACAACATACAATGGAAGAACTCCATAACTTGTCTCATTACACTTCATATTAAAATTGATCATTCCAAGTGGTTTAGCTTGAGTCTTAAAGTAGGTTAAAAAAGTTTTATCGGTGTTCAGCAAATTACAATTAGAAAATTGATTTTGAAATATTGAAAATGGTAAAATGTTCGAGGCACAACCAGTATCTATTTCAAACTTGACTGGTACGTCATCAAAAACTAACACTGAAGTGAAAGGAGGTGACCTTGAAATTGTTGAATCCACATGAAACAAAGTTTCTTCATCAGACTCTACAGAACTAATAAATTACTCTTAACATTTTTAGTCACATTATCCACTGGACACTTTTGTTCTTTTTTGCATATTTTTTTAAAATGACCAACCAGTCAACACTTGTCACATTTTAGATTTCTGAAGCGGCAAAATGTAGCACTACGTCCACACACACCGAGACGAGACATGTTCTTGAGTTTCTCTTCTTTTCCTTTTCTTCATACTTCTGTACATAACCAATATGTTCCTCTTTCACTTGTATAATATCTTTGATGTTGATAAGTCATACTGGAAAGCCGGAAACTCTTTAGCAGAGGTGATAGATATAGCTTTCTCTAAAGAGAGTTGAAGGCGGTCCTCCTCAAACAGTCTGTCCTTAACTAGTCTTTTACTTAAACCAATGATGAACTGATCTAAAATTCTATCTTCCAAATCATTATTATACTTGCAAGGTGAGACTAGAGAATGCAAGCAAGCCAGCCAGTCTGATAAGGATTCCCCCTCTTCCCAACTAGCAAAATGAAATTTAAGTCGAAAGACATTATAGATAGTTTTGGCAAGAAATGTCTGCCAAGATGTATTAACAATGCACTAAAAGATACATTCTCTGCTCCCCTGGTACGCATAAATTACTAATAAGTTTTTAACCATCTTCATCCAAACTATTTAAAAACAAAGCTTTTTTTTGTTTTTCTTCCTCTATTTTGTCAGCAAGGAAGAAATTTGTAACTCATCTTTTATGAACTAACCAATCATGCTTCCCAGGTTTGAATTCATGCACTTTTCCAACATACCTTCCTTCTGCCATGTTGTTCGTTTTCCAAGTATATCTGAATCTTCTAGTAATTAAGCATATATACCTTCTAAGATGTAGTTTTCCTCGTCCCCAATGTAATATTCTTCATTACAAAACAAATATTTTCTGTATTCAACCATTCTTTATTCTTGATCACTCTACAAACAAAAGCTAACAATGTCAACAATTAACAAAAGAATGTTCACATCGAGAAAGGAAACATCAGTACATAACAATTGAGTAGCTTAAAATCAAAGACGGACATCTGACCTCAATCGAAATTTAGGTAGCTGTGGTTTTTTATACAATTTTTCATGCTCTTTCCAGTTACAGTGAAACCATATGCAAACTCTAACACTACAATTTATAAAATAAATTGTGTTAAATATTACAAAGAACACTGTGAATTAAAAAATTGCCTCTAGATCAAAACTATAGAGACGACAGATGTCCGTCTTTGATATTAAACTACTCAATTGTTTTAATACGAGTATATTTCATAAAGTACAGTATAAAGTAAGCAAAAAATAATATTGAAGTATTATCATTACCAACAAGCTGACAACAATCAATAACTTAGGAATTACAAGTCTTATCTTAAGCCTGCTCATGATATAATAATTATTATTATGATCAAGATACAAGACAAGCACTCAGTGTGACCACGCGTTGAGCCATATCGAATGAGGATAATAATAATTTTATGTATGGTATTCTCTATCTAGGATTCTATCCCACCCTCATTTGAAATCTTAATTCGCACCCTGATGTACATACATACATAAGAAAATTTCTGTGAATGAAAATTATGTGCTCAAGGAACTAAGTTAGCTAAAAAACGCAGAAGGTTGAAATACACTGTGGCTGGCTTAAAAGTATAATAAAAGAAATATGGCCATCAGTCATTTCATCAAACTTTAATTTTTTTTATTTCAATAGAAACAAATAAACAGTATTATAAGGCACGATGGTACTATTTTATTATACAATTATGAATCATAAATATTCATTTAATTAAAAGAAAAACAAATTACAGTAAAATCCCTCATAACTGGCACCCAAATAACAGGCAATACCAAAACAACAGCACTTTTGGCTGGGCAAAAAAAAAAGTTTAAATCTATAATAATAGATTTAATAAACACATTGTGTATACCGTATTGAGTATTGTACAAAGTTCTTTGTCGCTCATCTTTAGCATAGTACGACAGCAGCATTGTTCTTAGTGAGCACTCAAAGAGATGATATAACGGGCAATGTAGTCCACAGATTACACACGCAAACCTTTTCTATTACAGATGCAGTAGTGAAAACCATAGATTGCTCCCCTTGTGTAATGGTAACGTAGCTCGAAATTGGCTGCTTTCCATTCCTCGTTGTTCACCACTGGGGTGCGGAAAAATGCTGGGTCAATTTCTGTGGTTTTCTGGCATTGTTCGTCAAAAAAACTTTGTACTGGCTGGGGTTAGTGTCAGGTTGTAAGTGGCCATTAAATCTTCTATGAAGGACGTTGTTCCTGCCAGCTGGTACACGAGTCGGGTTGGAGCGAACTTCGAGATGCATAGTGTTCTTTTTTATATATCCGAACTTAGCCCTGTCCAAAGTTTTAACTCAGATACGACCATATTATCTCAATGGCGTATGATGCTACTGGTGTGACTTTGAGCTTGAATAATGCCACTGAGGTTCCGAGTGAAAGGGACTTGAGGTTTGGTATCCCCATTGTGGCTTTTATTGCCGCAACTGTTCTATCCTCAATATGCCTGGTGAACGTGAATCCCGTTACTGCCAGATTGTCACAGTCTGGGCCGTCAGTTTTGCCACATTAAGAAGTTCGCATGAACTTTCATTTTCGGTGAATATTCGAACCTAGAATTTGTGTATTATTTGTGTTATGTGATGTGTTTCAATAAAGAAAATTCATACAGTTTTTATGTTTATTTAGTTATGTTCAGGCCATCAGTGTTGCCACATTAGGAAGTTCGCACGAACTTTCATTTTCAATGCATATTCGAACCTAGAATTAGTGTATTATTTGTAATGTGTTTTAATAAGAAAAATCCACACAGTTTTTATGTTTATTCAGTTATGAGCAAGTGATACAGAAATAAGTTTCATATGGCTGCAGTTTCAACATTTGGCATCTTTACATAGAATGAATGCACAAAGAATACCACAATTAAGTGCAAATCTTAGACCAAAAGACAAAAATTACCACATACATCCAAAGAATATATGGAACATGTCAAGAGACTTAAAGTGTAAGAGGAAATAGGAAAGGGTTTTCCAGATTAACTATAATTCCTAAAATATCTGGCAAAACATCCAAAATAATTATCATAAAATTTGACTTAATAAAATTGTTTCGCAAAATAGACATGCAGCGTAGTTCGCTGAGTTAGCTCTGTGGTAGTGTGTCTGCCTGCAGACTAGCCAGCCTGGGTTCGATTCCTAGTGAGATCAGAAATTTTCGTATAAATTTCTATTTCGGACTAGGAGAGGTGGTGGTACACAACTTCTAATCACTAGATTGTGCACCAATATGCCTGGGTTAAACTCCAAATCTCTCTGCAGTGCATATGAAAAGAAGACACATGTCACTGTTGATAGTGATTCGTCTGTCAGATGGGGACGTTAAGCCTGGCAGCCCCCTTGATGGCTGGTGCTATTCAACAGGAATAGCCTACGTGTCTTCACCAGATTTCCTCTTCTCCCTTCCTCATCTTCATCATCATCCTCACCCATTTCGTACACTACATTTACACGAACACTTACACATACACTCACTCTAGTACACAACATAACTATTCACAGATACACATCATGCATAATAGGTTATGGCCTGCCGAAGTGGTGTGCAACTTGAAAAATGAGTTACAGTCCTGCCATCTATCTGCAATATGCAGAACTCGAATCACACAAGTGAAGTAGGCGCTGGATACAGACATACAGCAATTCACTTACGATAAACAGGACGACACTTACCAAAAATTTCACCTCTGCTTGCAGGACATGGTCAATAGGTTTCTATTACCTAAAGCCAGAGAATATCAGTATCAAATCAACATTTTCAAGATTAAGTACCTTAGAGTTGATGTAAAGAAAATAACATTCATAGACAGGAGAGAAGTCTTATACCTATAGTTCAGATATGTATGAGAGAATAAACAGTGAAATATGTACATGAATTTGCAAACCATGAAATTAATAACAATAGTAACATCTATGCTGAAACCAACAGCACTTTGTATGTCAGCAGCTACAAAAAGATAATAGTTAATATTTAGCACTAGAACCTCTTAAGTCTGTCTGATTTATAATGTATAATGTACTGAGGTCATGTCACTGTTGATTATGCTAACAAAACGGAAAAGGGAAATTACAAAATCCACCTAAGCGTCAAATAATAAATGGTTACGATTTCTGTTCTTGCATTGAAACAAAACGCCATTTCATTCATAAGTATGAGCCTGAAATGGCGCAAATGTCAGTAAAAGTATGTATTTTACTTTTTATTTCTTCCATCAGAATATACAATTGTACACAATGAAATGCATGTAAAATCATCAATGAAGGCAAAGCGTCAAAAATATAATTTTTGTGTATAAGTTATACTAAGATGTTACATGCAACATAAATTTTACCATATAAGTGAACTCTGGATTTACTTATAAAATAGTCGTGTGTGTGTGTGTGTGTGTGTGTGTGTGTGTGTGTGTGTGTATGTGTGTTTGTACATGCGTGTGTGTAAAATTGTCGACCCAAGGACAATAACTGTCAAAAGTATCACTTTTATTATAATGTATTCCAGAACGGTACATGCATAAATTTTGAATGTATGTATGTATGTATGTAAATTAGGGCCTTTGCTTGGCTTTTAGAAAGCCTGATCTAGTACGGATATTTTTAGCCAGTTTTTTAATGACACTGTATCAACTACTATCTTATTTTGCGTCGATGGAATTGGTGATATCGCGATGGTACTGGATGGAATTAGACCGAGAATTCACCATGTGATTACCCGATATTCGTCTTACAGTTGGGGAAAACCTCGGAAAACCCCCCACCATTATCATTCCACATGTGAATAGAACACTTGCCCAAGTGCAACTGATGGTTCCTTGCACATAGGCTTACAGTGCGCTCTATATATGTGATAATTGTCCAAGTACGACAGGTGGTCTGGATGACATTCGTGAATCCGATGATGAAAGGTGGGTCATTCTGCATCAGCCCTAACAGAGCCACGTCCTATCGCCAAATGAGAGTACCTTATAAGCCCCACTGTCTGGAGCCCCAACTCCTTCCTACATCAGCATCAGAAACTTGTACACTTCCAAAGTTTCACCCCAGCCTTATTTTAACTACTGAAAATGATAGTTGGAATGAGAAGATGGAGAGTATTTGTAGAATGAAGGAAAAAACAGGAGTACCTCGAGAAAACTCTCTGCAATGTCTGCTTTCTCTACGACAAATTCCATAATGACTTGGCTGGAGATCGAACCCAGAAGCCTAGATGAAAAACCAGCATGCTACCGCTTCAGCCACGAAAAATTAGGACTTTACTTCCGTGTGTGCATCTCGACTTTTAAGCTGTCCTCTAATTATATAATTACAAGGTGATCCACAATTATGTCCCTATTTTCTTTACACTATAGATTTGTCATTAATGAAGTTACACGGTTGTTTTCAATTACATAATGTACTATGTAGGCCTACCTTGCCATTTCATATTTCAACGTAGGCACCAGCATTATTAACACACCATTGCAGCTGGGGTCCAATGTCCCCAACAGCCCGTTGCAACAATCTCTTGACACACATGCACACTCTTACCACTCTTTAATAAAATGCATTAAATCTTTCGTAACACTCAATACATTTGGACATTTCAGAATTGCTTTCACAGTGTCTTGCAGTGCTAAGTTTAAAGAGTGTGCAAGACAATGCACATACACAGCTTCCTTTCCTGTTTCAGTTTACTTTCTCTGCACACCATTACATAATCGGGCCATGTTAGCTGCATCCTCATAGCACTGTCCTCTGAAATTAGATACAGGCAAATCAAATCTTTTTAAAATAACCATAATAATATCAAAGAATCAAAGAGTGTGTTGGCCGTGGTAATTTCTATAAAATATAATCCTAAAAAATGTTCTTCTATCCCCAGTGAAGTGTGAACGAATCTTAAGCAAATAGGTCTACTAAATATTCTTATTTGGTGGCAATATTTGTTGTTTCATTGGATATGATTGATATTGTCTAACAATTTTCTTAGAAGTGTATGGCTTAATATAGCTCACTCAAATTTGGGTGGAAAACACTTTTTCAGAGAGAGGTTTAGGAAAATAATTTTAGAGGGATTTTTAGGGGAAAGATAAAGTTTAGTGTTTTTTATAGTTTTTTTTTCTAAACCACGTCATTAGGTTTTATTTTTAAATTGAATTATATTGGAACTACACTATATTGTGTAAATGAACAATGAATATCAAGAATCCTTTCTTCGCCCAGTATGACATGTTTCAAACATAGTTTCTCAATTGTTGTCTTTCTACTCGTATCATATTATGACACTCTCAAACACCTTGTTGTTGCGTTGCACCCATATTCTCTTTTTTGTCTTACTTACGTCATAGCCTACCCAACAATAGTGTCTGCAGTAAAATGTAGTTAAACAATTGTCCCAATCTAAATTTATGCTTTTGATGTAAATGATTTTCATTTCTTTCATATTCTGCATCTGTGTCTTCTTAATTAGATTTGATTTTATTAATTGTATATTAATGTTATGTAAACTGTTATTAATTACAGTTTTCAGAATTTGATTTTTAAGTGTCTGCAGTTATATTAGTTGTACACTGTACAACTTTGGATGCTATATATTTGAACACATATATAGCATCCAAAGAAAAAGGAAAATAGCCTATGTTAAAAATTATTCAAAGCTTTGAGAGACATTTGCTGTTGAAAGGCAAGATACATTTTGTACAGAATTAATATTTATACATGCCAGTATAAAAAAAATAATTTCTTACGTGCAAGGATTTTTAATTATTAAAATAAGATATTTATTTATTCCAAAGATTCAGATGTGGGACTACTTCTTGCTTTAACAAATGTTTTCTATAGAATATAGTTACTGTAGACCCTACTTTTATTTTGCTGGATGACCAGCTGGCCTATTTTGCGCCCTATATGATTGTTTCAATGTTTCGTGAATACAATGCTGACAGTTGAGCCATCCTGCTTCAGCCCTGATGGAGCAAAGTTATATCCCCAAACGAATATCTGATAAGCCCCAGGCCCGGAGCCTATGTTGTTCTTAGGTCAGCATTGAAAACCTGTGCTATCCTACCCACAAAACTTCATCTCTGCCTATTTTTAACTATTGCAGATGATAGATGAAATGAGGGGAGGACCTCTACACAGTTTTGAAACATTGGGGAGATATACACTCAGGTAAATGGAGTATGAAATAAAGTAATCATTAAATTAATAAAACTGGATTTTATTAGTCCAAAATTAATAAAAGCAGATTGTATTGGTTCACATTATACTTATTATTTAGACGTTTCAGTCACTGAAACAAGTTCAGAGTTCTGGTGTTCCATACCTCACCTCCTCTTCATGCTCCTCTACATAGCCATTGCTTGTGGGCCATGTGCTGATCCATTACTCCTGTCTATTTTATATCATTCTCCGTATGTCACCTCTTCCTCGTGCTCCTTCTACATCGTTGTTCTTTGTGTGTCGTGTGCTTGCCATTGTCTATTGCGTATCGTTCTTCATCCCTCACTTCCTCCTTGTGCACTTCCTACATAGTCATTGGTTGTGGGCCATGTGCTGCTCCATTGCCCTTATATCATTCTCCATCCCTTGCCTCCTCCTCATGCCCCTCCAGCGTTGTCGGTAAGTGGTTGTGCTGGCTTGGGCCCTACTAGCACGACCACTTATGGCCAACTGTAGACCCCTACTTGGTCGTGCTGGCATGGAGAGTACTGAAGTCTGCAACATAAAGAAAGTGCATAGTAAACTGTTGGGAGATGATGATTCATATTTAAAAAGTAGAATGAATATTAATATAATTTGTACCGTAAATAATTTCATATATGTACTTACATCATCAGCATGACCAAGAATATTCTTCTTCTTTCTTTCTTTCTTTCTTTTTTATTTTTTTTTCCTTGGGCTCAGGCTCAGCCCCTGGTCAACTGTACATATTGAAGTTTTATATCTCGTTGCGAATAGCCAAAAAAACACCACATAAGTTCATTAATTACAAAATCTTGAAATGCAATACACAGTTCTGATGTCATATTAACATTACTAGACAACAGCTCAAGTAAAATATATATTTAAAAATTATTCAGGAAAATATATCAAAATGCTGCAATGAATACTGTAAGTATGAAACATTCTGTATTTAATAAACGTTTCACTGCAACGAAAAATTATGTTCATGCAACTTCAGTGAAAATAGTACTCATTTTTTACCTTATCTGTCAGTGATGTTAAAAGTAAACGCATTTTATGGCCTTGAAATCATTCGCGGGCAGTAGGCACTAGGACACGACTAAGAAACTGACAAGATGAATCATGTAGAATACTGCTGATTGCAGAGGGATAGATAATCAGTGATGTGCAAACAGTAGACGAGATGTGATATGAACAACAGCATTTATAAATAGATATTCAAGGAATATTTGATTTAATACTTATAATAACGTAATAAATGCTTACGAATAATAATGTATGCTTACGATTTTCATAATAAAAATTAAATTACATGGGTCATTCATGCCAAACCAACCAGTCTGTCAACTTAACCTCCTCGATGTTTATGAAACTTTCAGGAATCATTCCCCCAATTATACCTCATTTTATAGGAAATTTCACGAGCTTTAATTTGATATGTAACTTGACTGTCTTTGGTAAAATAAAAAGATAATGAAATATCTATACTCTGCTAGTGCACACTGCTTCATGATTTCTAGACTTTTATCAAGTTTTACTAGT